>NC_088602.1:14161600-14461600 GCF_036013475.1 Columba livia | reverse complement strand
CCTTGATTCTGTGTAAGCACTGCTCAGCAATAGCTAAAACATCAGTGTATTATCAACATTCTTCTCATACTAACCCAAACCACAACACTATACTAGATAATAGGAGAAAAAATAATTTTATCCCAGTGTAACATTATATAGAGCCTTATATAAAGATATTTTTATTAAAAATGGCTGCATTGGAAAGATGGTAAATCTTCCTATATGAAAATTCTCAATTTTTTAAATTGTACCCATACCAAGTATTTGGCTTGTGCACATTTTTTTCAAGATATAAACTTAAAAAAATACCTGGATCATCCAATAAAAAGAACCCACATTTAGTTAAGTTGTTTAGGAGCAAATAAAAAAAAAAACACACATAGAACTTGAAGGTAAATAATGAAGTATTATCCCAATGAAAGCAAAATTGAAGAAACAGGTAGGCTTTTCACACAATCGTAAGTGTCATATTACACCAGGTTCCACAACAATAAGGCAGAAGAGAGCCAAATGCAGGTCAAATACCATTCAGTTTAATTTATTTTTTTTTTCTTAGCACATAAACTGGAGATTAAAGAGTAAAAGAGTAAAATCTATCTGACCTTAGGCATAGATATTGAACATATATTTCTAATAGCAGCAGCTGAAGTCATATGGGGAAAACATCATTATAAATGCTTGATACTAACCACAAACAGGCCAGAAAACAGGAAACTCTTTGGACTGGCCAGGTAAAGAAGATTCCTGCTTTTACAGTACAGAGTACATGTAGAACTAAACCAATCAACTTGTATTGGGTTTACATGGCAACGTTTTGGTAGCCAAGAGGCTGCAGGGGTCAGGTGGTTTCTGTGAGACAAGACCAGGTACTGCCCCATCCCAGACACAGACAGTTCTAGATGGCTCCAAAACAGACCCGCCACTGGCCAAAGCTGAGCCCATCAGTGATGCTGGTAGTGCCTCTGTGATAATAAAATTAAGAAAGGGTAAAAAATGTGGTGCAGCAGCTGAGAAAAGAGTAAGAAAAAATGTGAGAAACAACTTTGCAGATCCCAAGGTCAGTGAAGGAGGGGAGGTACATGCTCCAGATGCTGGAGCAGATTCCCCTATAGCCTGTGGAGAAGACCGTAGTGGTGAGGTAGTCCTCCTAGAGCCCATCAAGGACCATGTCAGAGCAGATATCCACCCTATAGCCCATGGAGGACCCCACAATATAACAGACTTGCCTCCCATGTTCTCAGTAGCCTTAATTCAGCGAGCAAATAGAAGCAGAATGCAATGGTAGTGGAGAATAAGAGAACTGCAGTGTCACTGAATGTTTGATGTTGGAAAGGACCTGTGGAGATCCTTTAGTCTAAAACTGGGCATCCCATTCCAGTGCTCAGTTACCCTCACAGTCAACAAAAAGCAAACAAACAACAAAACAACACACACACACGAAGTTTTCTGGTGAAGAAAAATTACAATGATAAAAGGTGTAAATTCTGAGCTCATGAGTCATGTCAAATGTTTGCACCAGAAAAAAAACAAAACAAAACAAAACACATTTCTTGAAGCAGAAATACTCAGAGAACTTGAACTGTTCTGATATCATTAAAAAAATCACACTTGTTTCCAATGTAGTGAACATTGGAAAAAAACATCTAAACCAAACAGAAACTGCCTTCCCAATGTTCAAGCGTGGAATCACAATACAGAGGCATAACATGCTTCTTAGGCTGTATCACAAGTACAGAACATTGTTAATTACCTTATCTTGAGGGACAGGATCTGACCTCTTTATGCCCCTTGTAATTTAGACATGCATAATTTAAAATGGGAATCATTATTCTCTGCAGTTTAAAATAGGTAATTGTGCCTTCAAATATGTTCTCAGGGAACTTTCTCAGGTCTACATACACAAGGTCAAGAGATGTGTATTTTCTTCACCTACAAAATAGACTAAAGAAACATGTTTGGTTCAGATGCCCTTGTGCTTCTTAACTTGCAGGGTACCTCCAGCCCAGGGAATCAAAGCGTTTAGATTGTACAAGTTTAAATTGAAACAATAATTCTAGTATTCCATAGAAAAAGAATGCTACAGCTATTTTTTTTTATTTTATTTTTTTTTACAGTCAAGATCCCATTATTTGTTTGCTCAACAATTATAGAACCTTTTATTCCTATAAGCTATTCACGTAATTTTGAATATGTCCCTTCATGGAAAGTTCTGTAGCTTGTTTCTTTTCCAGAATGTGTCCCTGAAAACAGTCCTTAAAATAGAACTGCAGTGTCCTTAAGTTCTGTGTAAAGATCAGTCACTTCCCTACTCCCATTACAGATAAAAATGGAGTATGTTTAAGAATTCAAAGACAAATATATTTGTTGTTGTGAGGTCTTTTTGTTTGTGGGATTTTTTTGTTTGTTTGTTAGGTTTTTTTTCCTGACTCTATCAGTGCTGTGGGAGCTCTTTCTCAAATGATTTGAGAACAGAACAAGCAGAAATGTACTTCTTTTGCAATATAGGAGAGAAAAAAGTATTAATGTCCATATTTTGCATACTTAATCAACTGTATGTATTCTTGGATAAATCATTCCTAGAGATTGTCTAGAGATGCTATTAGACCAGTCTCCTGTGGTAGGTGCCATCCAAACTCAAAATGGAACAGGGCCATCATACAAATAATTTAGTTAAAATAAGCAAAAGGTACAGCAGAAAATTTCAAAATGGAATTTAATTCCACAAGAGATCCCACAATTCAGGAGTACATATTGTTCAATTTGACCGGAACTGTTTCACTACATCACAAATCTCAGTTTTTTGTCACTTGCATAGTCACTTGTGATAATGCCAAATGGTAACAGCATGTTTTTTCTTTTCTTATGTGAATGTTCACACTGACCCTTCACAAGTGTAAGGTTGTCGCCAAGGCTTCAGGCCTTCTTTGATCAAGAACATACTCCATGGCAAAGTGCAGGCTACAGAGGTAGTAAAACTTTAATCCCACATAACTATGTTCTGTGCTGAAGAAACACAGGCAGCATCAAGATTAAGAACAAGAAATTTCTCTTTCATTGGGGTGTTCAAATTCGAACTTAGACCCGTAGGAAACTTCGAAAAAAAGGAATGAATCTTGAGAAATGTCAGCTCTAACTTCCTGGGTTTTGTCACTTGATAGCTGGACAATCATTTAAGCTTTCTCTGCAGTTCGTTTTCATTGCAGGGAGACAACAAATATAAAACCCTGAGAAAATGAATTCGTTAACTATTCTAATCCAAATATTTTAAGAACAAATTCTTCACACTACTATATAGTTTTCTCTGTATTCACTATGTAATAATCCTTTGCTATCTACCATCATATTGTAGTCTATCTTCAATTAAATGAAGACATCAAGCATGACAATAAGTTTCAATAGTAGGTTCCATATAAATAGACTGAAATTTTCTGCACTGGTTTGCTAGAAAGGTATGATTTTAAAGTACACTCTTGATTGTAAAAATTGAAGTAGAATTTGAAGGTCTTTCTGATGTCCAAGTGGTGAATGTAGAACAATAAATATGAAAACTTCACACTGCTTTTTCATCTTCAAAGGTGAAGTTCACAACTAATTCCTCTGGTTTGGAATTTGGAATAGTAAAGACTCAAGTGTAATTTGGCATAGAAAGATACTTGTTTAATTTAATTAAGTATTCATAAAAAAAAAAAAGAAAAACGGGCAAAGAAAAATGTTTATTCCCAAAAATAGATTTTTTAAATGTTCCATATTAGCATGAACTCTGAGCTAACTTTTATTTCCTTTGAAAACAGTGTTTAGATTCTAACATACTAGGTGCTTGACAGTGGGCCTAATATACTAAAATGCAAAATGGCAGTATAGTAGAATAGTAAAATTCTGAGGAAGTCTGGTAGGTGTTTATGGAAATCTCCATCCAGAGAGCATAGGGAGAATACAGATCTAACTGGAAGAAAGTGTAAAAGAAAACAAAATTTATTTTTAAGAAATCAATCTACAGACTTAGGTGTGACACTACTTTTTTTGAAAGCCATGGAGTTTTTAAATCCAGTTTCTTAAGATCGTCACATAGAAAAGGATCAAAGGGAAAAGGAGCATACAATAATAAGTAATGATCAAAGAATTTTTTAAAACCTGTACACTGCCACACATGGTGAGGCTTCATGTATTCAGGCACAGCAGCAGCCCAAAATAAAGGTATCTTCCCTTTGTACTGGATGTCTGGGAGCATTTGTTTCAGAAATCTTTTCAGGAATTTCTTTACCTGTTTGGATTATTTCATCCATTGTGTGACATACTGCATGGAACCCTTGATTTGCAGATCTTTAAGGACATTCACATTAAATATTCAGTGACAAAATAAGTGGCAATAGGCACAAACTGAAATCCCAGAAATTCCATTTAAACATAAAAGAAAAAAAAATACTGTGAGGGTGACTGAACACTGTAACAGGTTGCCCAGAATGGTTGTGGAGCCTCCATCCTTGAAGACACTCAAAACCTGAGTCTAGGTCTAGGTCTAGGTGTCTCTGCTTTGAGCAGGGAGTTGTACTAGACACTCTCCAGAAGTACTTTCAAGCTTCAGCTATTCTGTGGCTGTGTAGTTAAGTGATTCTGTGAAATAGCACAATCTTTTTTAAGACTTCTCTTGAAGTCCCAAAGGAGAAAACTTTAATATTACAAGAAGTACAGGCATGTTTCTACATAATTTACTCCTTTTCCCAGTGAGTAAAGCACATATTTATTTTTAAATCCTAGATCAACTGGAACAAAACAGTTATTTCAATTTGGATTTAAAACCTTCAGGAATCTATAAGGAAAAAACTCCAACAGTTCGCAGTATTAGGAGTGAGGTAATGAAATCTTGTAGATGCTATTGTTTGGGTGACATATACCATCTTTTTCCAATATTTTGTTTAAGTCTACTGTCAAGTCATCCCAGGGAACCAGAACTATATTTGTCTTTCTGAATAATTCAAGCAAAAACATTGCCAAAAGAGAAATTATCACAGAAGTGTGAAAGATTGGAAAAGTTTAAAAGACAAAAAAACCCTACCAAAATCCAACACCCCCTACACACACCTGTGATCCACCTCCAGGACACAAAAATGAAGACAGGTGAATGACATTTAGGAGGGTAATGACAGGACAAGAAAATTAACTTTTTCTCTGTATTAATCAGAATTTGACTCACTTTTAAGTTTAAAGTTATGCAGCTAAATTTAATCTGATTTTCAGATGTAGTAGGTGCTGCAGCTTCATTAACTTCAATATGGATGCTCAGCCTCCTATGAGAGTAAGGTCACCTTTCGTTAGGTGCCTAAGTATGTGTTTCACGGCCTGACTTATAGAGATACTACACACCCATAACAGCCACTGAACTTTGAGGAAAATTCAACACCTGTGAAAAATAGGATGTTAATATCTACTTCTAAGCATGGATCTTTGTGATTGATTCTGATTAAAGAAATTACTAACACAGTTGTGGAAGAACAGAGTTGATTATACGCAGGAACAGCACTTTTAGAATTTTTTTTTATTCTCATTATATTGTGAAAACAAGAAACAATAATGTTTAATGTCTTTCTTCAGTTTGAGTGACATTAAATTTCTCTGATTAGTCACACTTCCAATATTTTTAATATTTTCAACCCAGTATAACATAGTGAACAAGCATTGAAATTAAATGTTACTCTATCTAGACTTGAAAGAGGATTATTAATATTTGTACAAGTTACCCAAGTTCATAAACTGCACTGAAAAGTTAACAAAGAAATTCATGTCACTCAGTAAAGCTGATGGTAGATTACAGGTATTGGTGATGTGATATATATATAGAATATTTTATATTAATATATTGATATTACTAGCTTCATAGGTACTAGTGATGAGTTAAATAAAAAAAATCCATTACCAGTTTTGAAGACTATTCTGTTTTGAGTAGCTTTCAATAAAGCTTTCCAACTTTTTCTAATGGGAGTTCTGTCCTAGTAACCCTGAGTGGAAATAAACTGATTACAAAAGGAGGGAGAGTGAAGAAGACCCATTTTGAAGACCCATTTTACCATTTGTGATCGTCTGTTGCTATGCTGGGGCTCTGAATATAGTTATTCATTTGGGTAGGACAATCTCCTTCATGGTTCTGTATATTTGATGTAGACCATTAATACTTGTACCTAAATTAGCAGAAAAAGTTGAAAATTTGTGTCAGTCTTAGTTATAGAGTATTAAAGGGTTTCATTGAGGTTTGAGTACACATCATAAAGAATTTGTCATACCCATAATATTGCCAGTTACCACAGAATAGATACTGTTAAGGGGGAAAATAGCAGATCAGTTTTTAATTTCATGTTATTATTCAGGTGGGACTCACTTCCAGATTAAGAAACTTATATATCAGGGTCAATATATATAGGTGTTGGAGTGTAAATTCCCCTTATGTAGGCAGTGGAGATGTAGCTAACTCTGAGATGGAGCTAGAATGGAGATATCAAGTGATTTGACTCATGATAAAGCACATGGTTAGGAATCAATCTATTTCTTAACATATGTGTCCAGTGCAATACGAGAGGCTGTAGCGGATTCCAGAAATCTGCAAAGGAATAGTAAATATGACACAAGACATTTGAAAGGTTAGAGCAATTCCAGACTACAAGCTGAAGGCCAGATGGGGTACAGAAACTAAAACAGCTCTAGATCTCTAGACGTCATTTTTAGGCAAATCTTTTTTTTTTTTTTTTTTTTTTTTTTTCCCCAGGAGAGGATTCAGTTACGTAACCATAGTCTTCTAACATCTAAGGTATAATTTCCGTACCATATACACTAGTATTGAGCAGATGTTTCAGATACCGTTTCAGATACCTGTTCAAAGGCAATTAAATTTTCTGTCTAGTACATGGCCAGTTGAATAGCCATTAAAGTACCTGTGATTATACTGTCTAAATCTTTTTTGACCACAGACACCTATTTTTTATTATCTTAATTCGAAAATGGGTCATAACTACTTTTCTGCCCATTGTTCAAATTTACTGATACAGGTGAAAACAAAAGAGACTGTAAAGAAAAAGTTAAACAGAGACTAATCTTTATAAGAACAATATAAGCATACAATCATTAAATGGTTATTGTTACTGTTTACAAGTAATACAAATACAATTCTTAACAGAAGTTCTACCAAGTTTTAATCATTTTACACAAATACTAAATACCATTAGCAGTTCCTGTGACATATGATGCACTCTCTGACAGTATTGTATTAAACACAGTGTTATGTTCAATATAGTTTTTTTCCCCAAGTGAGATCATTTCTTCCCCAAGTGAGCTTAGCTTTGCTGTAGAAATTTATTCCTAAGACTGATCAGCAATATTCTTGAAAATGATAATCCTTACTAATTTGCAATGGTAAGTCAGAAGCTGCACCAGCATTTTGTTCTCAAGCCTGCAATGCTGTCTTACTCCGTTATTGACTAGTCATGCATTTAGCATTTGTCATTGTTGCTTTTAAAGAAACAGAATAGTTTTTTAAAAAGGGAAAAGCTATTCAAGACAATGAGGTTCTGCAGTGATCAATGCCCAGAACACTTAGCTTTCCTAAGCAGAGTAATAAATATATTGTCATAAGCAGAGAGCTTGTATGCAATAACATTTATTTCATTAGATATGCAGTAGCTATTGCATGCACTTTTACAAATACGTCTTAACATTGGCTTATTTCCGCAGTAATTTATGTGTGACTCTTAGCAAGACTAGTTTATGATAGAGTTTCCAAGAAAATACCCTAATGTTTTCTTGTAATTCCTGAAATGGCTTATGGCTTCCTATTCCAGTAGAGTATAGAATTGGGAATCTTTATTTATACAAATTATTTATCTTTCTTTAATAGCCTTTATAGGAAATGAATGCTAGAAAGTAAACAACTTTAGGAAAGCAGTATTCTTCTTGATATATATCATAGCAGGTAGATAAAGAATAGAAATCCACCAATAGTTCTTTCTTAAATCACTCTTTTCCCTATTTGTTGTGGGTTTTTTGTTGTTGTCATAGTGGTTTTTTGTTTCTTTGTTTGGGTTTTGTTGTTGTTGTTTTCTTGTTTTGTTTTTTAATGTATATAAATTGGGCTAAGGCACAAACTTAAAACCAAGACATTTGGAACAAAGTGACTTATCAAAACTTAATAGTTGCCAGGGGAATCCATATTTTTGCAGTAAAAATAACTTAGTGTAGATATACAAACACCATGGTTCTCAGGATCCATACACAATCAGAGGAAGGTTAAATACTGACATCTCTTCTAAAAATAGGTGGCCTTTAACACTTGGAGACAGAGTAACAGCTCCATTAGATAGCAACTTAAAAGATTTTGTATGTCAGCTCTCTTCAGCAGGGAACTGAAAATATCCTTATGATGTACAGGGCAATTGTGAACATACACAGAAAACTTTAATTTACATGGTACCAAACACCACTGCCCCTCCTAAACCCATGCTGGCTGGGTCTGATCCCTTGTCCGTCCTGAAGGTGCTGTGTGATTCCATTCAGGATGATCTGCTCCACAACCCTGCCAGGCACCGAGGTCAGGCTGACAGGCCTGTAGTTGCCAGGGTCAGCTCTGCAGCCCTTTTTGTGGACTGGGGTAACAGTGGCCAATTTCCAATCATATGGGACCTCCCCAGTGAGCCAGGACTGTTGGAAGATGATGGAGAGCGGCTTGGCAAGTTCTTCTGCTAGCTCCCTCATCACCCTAGGATGGATCCCATCTGGTCCCATAGACTTGTGAGGATCCAGATGGCTCAGTAAATCACCAACTATTTCCTCCTGGAATACAAGGGGCCTATTTGGCTTCCTATCTCTGTCAACCATCTCCAGAGATGAGTTGTCCTGATTCTGATATCCTCAAAACAAACAAATCATATCAAATGAAGCGAAGTGATCTAATCCAAGTCACCTTTTTTTTAAGTGTAGACTTCATGAAAGCAAAATTTCTGAGTATGTTACTGAAATATAATACACATCAATGAATTCATAATATTTTTAGCTAGTGCACAATACACCTTTGTGCTAGCTTAGTGGAATTTAAGGATGAAGTGTAGATTTTATCCACGATCTTGTCATATGGCAGGTTTCCATTTTGTTTTTTTGTTGAAAATTCAGGCGCTGATTTTACTACTAAATACTCCATGCTCTAGTAGTCCATGTTCTAGCATAAGCATTTGTCTGGTTTTATGTTTGTACCTTAACAAAAGAGTTAGTTGAGATGCTAAGGCCGTCAATCCTAAAATTTTCATAAGAAGATTTGTTTATTTCTTCATGGTCTACGTCATGGAGGAATTTAAGTTGAGGTAGTGGCAAAAATAGAATGACTTCACTGAGTGGCATAAATTTTAGATTTTTATTTACTCAATAGTGTACACAGTAGTGTAGTGGTTCCACCTTGATTTCAGCATTTCGCATGGTGTTGGATGCCCATGGATTTGTTCCTATGGAGGGGTTAATATTTTAACTATTGATTATTTTCTGACTTAGATGGTAAAAGCTGACTATGGTAAAAGCTGACTATGGTCTCACTGGCCACCTCACCAATGTCAATTGTTTTGCTTTTCTCCATAACTAAACCAGGTAGCTGTTTTCACCCAGTTTACTATTATAGTTTGGGCTTCTGCACCAAATGCATTTTAAGTTAAAATTATTTACAGTTCACCTGTGCTTCTGTCTTTCCCAGCATACACCTAAGCAATTAGCTGGGCAGATGCAGACTGAACATTTGGAGAAACTTCCCCCATAGCAATGTGCTAGGTTTGTTTTTGTAGCACTGCTGGAGGTAGAAGTAGATTTGGACAGGTGTGGTTAGAGTCTTACTCTCCTGAGCAACACTTTCAGTCAGGCTTTAGCCCATAGCATGATAACAGGTAGAGTAAAACTTTGTTGAAGCAAGTCTTTTCCCTCTATGTCATCTAGGAGAGAACTCCATACCTGCTCATCATTTATTATATCAAAACATCTGAGTGTACTTGGATGTCTAACTTCAGATTTTTTTTAGTTTAAATGTCAAACTTGAGTTTCAGGAAAAAAGGTTAATAAAAAGAATCACATGCCTAATGAAAATAACAACACCATTTCAATAAGGGTGCTGACTTCTGAGTAGCCAACCAGAAGTCTTCCAAAAGGAAATAATAACACCTTGAGATTTCAGTGCAAAAAAATTGACAGCCTGTCAGTATTTTTGTATTTTCACATATCAAACATCCATTCCTAGGGACTGCTCAAAAAAATCCTGGCAACCCTGTTAGCATGGCATCACTAGAAGGGTAATCTTTACTTATGGATGAGAAATTTCTCCAGTGTAGTATGCAGAACCTTCTTTTGTTATAATTCTTAGGACTACCTTTATCCTTGTTCTTTCCACAACAAAGCTCTTAATCATTTGCCAGACCAGGAGGAATTTTGTGTTTTAATTACACCCTGCTTCCTCTGTGCTGTTTTTAGCATTATATAGCTTACTACATTGCTTTCATGTAAGGTGATTATTTCCCTTTCACAATAACACTACGGAAAATCAGTAATAGCATGAAAAGAACAGAGCATGTATTAGGAACAAAAATACCCATAGTCACTGAAGCAGAACTGAAATTTGTAGATACTGTGACTCCCTTAAGATCTTGTGACCATTGCATTAGTTGAACTGCTGAAACTAAAAGCCACAACATATCTATCAGTATTACTGAAGTTAATACTGTAACACATAAAATGACATTTCAGAAAATACAAGGAATCAGTGCTTTCTCAAAACCACTATGTATTAAAAAAATGGTCTTTATTTACATAAGAGATTTCATATGTTCTAGAAACATGAGGATCCTTGTGCACGCAAGAGAATAATTATAAGTAATATAGACTTATATGTGACAATCACAAGTTTTCTTGGAGTTAGGGGTTAAACTTGGTTTTATGACATTCAGAATTCACAAACAGAAGTTGTACTCAGCCTGATAAGTCACTGATGACAGCAGTAGGGTAGCAGATTGTTGAAAGAAAAGGCAGAATAGAAAATCTTTTCTTACAGTTTCCTGAAAAATCTTGGATGTTAAATTGTGTATAATCACATGGTAACTATTAAGATAGAACAACTATTTAATAATTACTATTCCATCACTTCCATTATTGTATCTTTGAGTGCAGTCCTTAACATATTTTTTTTATTGAGTTAGGGTTGTTAGAGGCGTTTTGGAAAATCCAGTAGTTTCTATACTCTTTGGGGAAGGTGAAGAGTGATATATAAAAGGTGAAGAACTTATTTTGGAATCTCATTTGATATTTAGCATAACAGACTGCTTGGGTTGCTAATAGGGATGCAAGGTTCCATACTCTGTTGTTAGGCTGTGAAGATCTTCAGAAGAATATCCAAGGACAAAGTGATGCTTAAGTGATGCTTTTCATTTTCTTTTTTTCCTTTTTTTCTTTTTTTTTTTTTTTTTTAAGAAAAAAAAAAAAACAACGCAGGTGTGATTAAACTTATTAATGTCCCCTCATGGAGCAGGTCAATCTCTTCTAATCAGTTTTTCCATAAAACCTTGTAATGTGAGCTTACTGTATTACCAGCATCATAAACATCATCAGCATTGAATCATTTCCTTGTTTACACATGTACAAAATACTGCATTGAGCTCTCTTAAGAGCTACAGATTACTGGTATTACATTTGGCGATGATTTGCAATAAAGAAATGATTAGCACCTTGCTAATATATTATTCCCTCTTCAGTCCTGTAAGAGTACCTCTGAAATAGTCCAGGATCAATCAAGTACTCCAGAACAGGCTTTCAAACCTGTTTGTAAATATACCATTCAAAATATTGCCTTCAGTAAATAAACTGTGAAGAATATGCAGCTTCATTCTAGCCTTACATCAGGAACTTGCAGGAGGGGGAAAATAAGACAGAGACTGTATAAGAATCTACTTACCTTGTGGCATACCCCTGAAAAATCATTTAACTATTTGGCTCAGAAGATGTCCTGTTTCTTTGATTTTTTACATTAAAATAAAGTGACATAAGCATAAAGTGTCAATACCCTACATATTAAAAAAAAAAAAAAATCATCATGGTTGGAAGGGACCCTAGCAATCTCTAGTCTAGCCTGCTTGCCCAAAACTGCATCAAGTTGAGTTGTTTGCTCAGGACCATGTGCAGTGAGGTTTTGAATATCACTAGGGATAAAGACTTCACAACATCTCTGGGCAACGTCTTCCAGTGTTTGACTACTCTCACAATCAAAATTTTTTCTTACATTTGAGTGCAATTTCCAATGTTAATATATTATACTGTAGTAGTATACCTATTGCTATATATATTCATTGTATTGCTAGTTTGCTACATATATTATTATAACTGTGCTGATGTGCATCACTAAATCACTATGGAAAACAGAAGTGATGACATGCTATTCTGTGACGAGATTTTGAGCCTGATGAAAGCACAAGATCAACACTGATGCTGTTGCATAATTAAATAAGATACAATCAGTGAATACTCTCTCTGCATACACAATTAACCCTTAATTGGGAAGCATCCGGAATGGCTTATTTCAATGCCTGAATTTGAATTCTCAGTGAACACATAAAGCTGACTCATCTTTAAAATGCATGCATTAAATGTATAAATCTAAAGATATATCTCTATGGGCAGAGCAAAGAAAATTGATCACCATGCAATAAAAAAAATCTGTTTGAGCTTTGCAGTAAAACCCATAACAGAAAGCAAAGCACATCAAAATTGTTTTTGCTTTCTTAATAAGGCTGATTGCCCAACAAATTCCCTCAAAAAAAACCCAGATTGAGTCCCTCATCTCTTCAATAGTAGTAGGCACATATTTTATTCTTCCAAAATTTGGCTGAAGTTTAACTTTCTGTTTCTATTAAGCAATATTTTACAGATGCTAAATTACAAAAGTATGCTGAGAAAATACATGTGACGTCCTTATAAACGTCAAATGAATTCTTTATGATCAGTGCTATTATAATGAATACCAAACAATTCCATTATAATTAGTGCTATTACAGTGAATACCAAAGGAATTAATGATAATTAGCAGCAGTAGACTGAATAAGAAATAAGCTCAGAATGAGAGATTGGAGAAGTATCTGGAACAGAAGCTTTAAACTTCCTGTGATATAGTACAGTTTTATGGTTATTTAATAGTGAAAGGATGGCAGCATTACAAATCTGTCTTCAAAGCAAAAAGGTCTGTTTCACCCAGGCAGTCTCAGGAGATGTGGCGGTGCATTGGACAGATTTTTAGCGATTTTTCTGGGGAAGCATATAGGCAGATGACAAGGGGGATTCTTCAGGTGTCTCCACAGCCTCACTCTGTCCCACACTGTACTTGAGTGGAAAGGGATCTAGTATGTATAAGTGTTACAATAAAATCTTTATAGCTGCTTGGAGGAATAGGGAAACAAGGAAATATATGTTGAAGTGCTCTGTTTAAAGCATGTTGCCTCTAGGTAGTGCAAATCATGAGTTGTTTAATTAGACTCTTATAAGAGTCTAACATTGAGCACTCCGAGGTACTAAAGTCAGTGTATTGTCAGTCCTATACAATGGATCACCACTCATGTAATTCCTTAAAAACTGAGGTAATGACTGCCAGTCTAATCAAGTAAATTAAGCTTTCATTTGCATTCAATTTTAGTCTGGTAATTGAAGGAGGATCTGTCATGTAGAAAGTAGTGTCTTAGTGTTTTCAATTTATGTTTTGGTTGGTTGGTTGGTTGGTTGGTTTTGGTTTTGGTTTGGTTTGGTTTGGCTTGGTTTTTGTTTGTGTTCATTTTTTATTTGGTTTGGGGTTTTTGTTTGCTTTTGGGGTTTTTTGTTGTTGTTTTGTTTGTTTTTTAATGGTAACAGAAATGAATTTATTTAAGCAAAACTTTCCCATGGTTTGGTTAATAACACTTTTTTTTTCTAAGTGATAAGGGATCTGTAGGATCACTGACAAGCTTATCAGTGTTTAACAAAAAAACTTGATAAGATTTCTAAAAGAATTCCCCTCCACAGTGTTCTGTCTTTCTATTTCAATGATGCTTGAGGTCCCCATTTTCTTCTGTGGATTTCATTTTCCTAAAGAGAAGTAAAAATAACTTCCATGTTACCATTAGTTTGGCTACAGCAGAGAAAATAATTGTCTGGTTGTTCTGTATAGTTATGGCTGCTATTCATTAGCTGCACTTATTATTATTTTATAAAATGACTTCCATGGTACCTGTGGCTAAAATGACACATTCTTGTAGATCTGGGAGATAATTAAACTCCCATGCAAACTAGTACTTATTAATCCAATGCTTGTTTGTTCCACATGTTCCTGTCATAGTTCTTCAGAGTTTACCCAACTGCTATGCTTGTTCAATCAATAACAACAAAAAGTTATAAGAGAAACCAATTAGTGTGTCTTTCATTTTGTAGAATGAGAAAAGATTTCAGAAACCAAAATGGAGAATGCAAAGACAAACAGATTACAGTTGGTTTGCTTTTTTTAAAGAAAAAACCCATGTGTCTGCATTTGTGTTTGTACCTTCAGTATCCCAGCTGGCTTTTCTGAGAATTGAAGTACAAATAAAACTTAGAAAATGTACTCAGAAATTTCCTTCCTCTGTCACAATTTTATTTGAAATCTTTCATTCTTAAAGGAACCATTTAAAGAAAAAAGATCTCAAAACGTTTATAAATGGCCTTTTGATTAAGATTTTAATTTAGGTAGCATAATGTGTCCGTCTTGGCAGTATAAAATGAGGGAAAATGTAATGTGCAAAGTGAACTGAGCAGGAAACCTTTAGATAGACTTTTATAAAACCGGAGGCTTAATCTGCACTGTGACATGCCTTAACAATTCCCATGAGTTCCATCACATGTGTCCAAAGGCCTAATTTTCACTCTGAAAGAGAATATGCCATCTCTGGCAAAAGAGAAAACCAAAAGATACCAAAAAATTGGTAGGACAAAAAGTCATCTTCTTTGCGTAAAGGTCAGTTTACCACAGCCCTTGTACTTTTAGCTTGTGCAAGAATAGGAGCAGAGTAGAATCTAAATGGTAAAAAAAGAAATCAAACAAAAAAAAACCCTTAACATAAAAACCAAAACAATAACTCTGAGACATTTGACTAACCTGAGGTGTAGTTACCTCATTCGGGGAGGAAATAAAAGATTGATAATAGCTTTTGATAAAATTGATAAGTCTGAAATTGTACCCTAAAATTTTATGGAGCTTTTGATAAGATCTCAGGATTTTTGGAAGCTAGAACTAAAGCTAGAATTAAATACTGCTTGATGATTGCCTTTTTGCAAGGTAACTCGGAGAAAAAATAGACATCAGTGTTGAAGGAAGCTGAAGTAACTCGAAGTAACTTACACATTTTGATGTAGAAGTATTTTGCTGTACAAGGAAATGTACATATCGCAAACTTGTAACTACTGGGATAGGAGTAGCTGTATGTGGGAGGTGAAAAAAAAGATTGGAAATGTTGTTATATCTTTGGAAAATTATGATTCTTAAAAATACATAATATAATAACAAAATTGCTGAATGCCCATAGCTCTGAAGCAACAAAATGGCTTCAATAGTAGACCAGTGCCTCATGTGTGCTGATTAACTTCTGTATTTCTGTAGCTCTTACCAAATTTAAAAATACGGTACATGGCCTTTTTGTTCCTACCATTTTCCTTGATAAGTGAAAAGGGGCTTAGAGGTACATGATGTTTCCTTCCTCTTGTCTCAGTCAATGGTATTTCTTTCTATATCCAGATATTAAAACGTGTGGGATCAGTATGGATCTGGGATCCTGGAAGGGGATGGTTTAATGATTATTTTTTCTTAGACCATGCTGCTTCTTACTGATACTTCGATCGTGGGATGACAGCTGCCTAGGGCAGGCTCAGACTCAAGAAGAAAGAACTGCTTGCCCTCATAGACCTCCTGAAATTGTCCTATGGTTTATGAATAGTACCATTAATTACTCAAATGATAATGTCCAGATGTTGCAATCATCTCTAACAGCCATTACTTGCCATCTCAGTAAAAACAAGATGGCTTTACTTCTGCTAGCCCTGCTTAGAAAACATAACAAAACAAAAATCCCAGAAAATTAATAATGTCATAATTATATTTGAGTTTGCTGATTCAAACTTTAAATATAAATAACATAACAGTCAAGAATAATCCTGATATTGTACTGTTCCAGTTCTGAAACTCTGTAGGGATCAAAGACTCTACACTTCATACCATGCCATCTAGCCTTATTTTGAATATATAATTTTTTAATATTGTCTGATAATTATCTTGATGGTCAAAATGTTGTCTTCTCCTGAGAAGATTATTTTCTGAAGAGAATACATGTCAGTTGCTATTTATTTATTTTTATTTGTTTATTAAGACAACTCCCACATAAAAAAAAAAAAAACAACAAAAACAAACAAACAAAAAGAAAATAATCAACCAACTAAAACAACCCCAACCAAACAACCGAACTCCCCCCTAGCCCAACTTTTCAGTAACAGAAACAATGAAAATGCCTATCGACACTAAAACCCAACAATCTTAGCCTTCACAAAAAACAAATTCCTCCTTCAAATTTTGGAGAACAGTTGAGTTGAGAACAAATTATTTGTTTTTCATCTTGAATCAACTCACATTCATATAATTAGTGACTTAAACATAGATCTCAGAATCTGATCTTCTAAATGTGCCAAAATCATGTTAGGTTCTTATTTTTAATATGTGCGAACAGCTCATGACTAAAAAAAAAAAAAAAAAAATTCAGAAAGAATTTATCCAGTAATTACAATTCTCATTTCCACAAAATCTTCAATCTGATAGGGATATTTTCCAGTTCCACTGCAGTGGTTTCATTATCTACTGCTGATTCAAAAAGTCTTTCACTTAGGTGAATAGTTTCAGCTGGGAAAAAAAAAAAAAAAGGTGGGAGGAATTTTTAATAATCAAAAGACATCACTTAAAAGTTTTCAAAACAAAGCATAATAATTTCTGTTTCAAAATCTCTTTAATTCCAGCTAAATTATTTCTTGACAAGTAAAGAGAGCTTTGAGAAAAGTTGAATGAAACATTCATCCAGGCCAATGCAAATGTGAGGTTTCTTCAGAAAAGCTGAAGGGTATGCTTCATATATATTCAAACTGTCAGTGATAGCTGTGTTTGTATACTTTTAAAGGATGTTCAAGAAAAGAGAGGAATAAAAATAAAGGAGTTGCGTCACAATGTGTATTAATTTGTGTGGTTTTAAACTGTCAGAGCTAAAGTATGCACCGATGAATACAGCTGTCTTTACAGAAGTCTCAGCATACCAAAACACTCAAAATAAAAAGTAATACTGTGTTTAAGTTTTCATTTTAAAAAAAGTTAATCCCCCTATTTGCTTGTGTTCTATGAGGTATCCAGGTCTACTTGCTTTGCACTAGAGTTTCAGGGTCTTTTTTTCCACATTATAGATAAATTAGTTCAATTCTGGGCTCTAAATAAGTTAATTACGTGACCTCCCAATTACAGCACAGAATGAAAAAATAATTTGCTTCAAGTCTGTGCAAGCTAAAAAGAATTTATCTGGTTTAATATGGAAATATAAGGTGAGGTGCAGCTCCGTACAGAGTGCAGGATATCTCAGGAGTTCAAGGTCTGGAATAGAGACAGATGTAGGAGAGACATAGGTGTCTGCCCACTGAAACACATAATTCAAAGTACGATAACCTGGTATTCTACAATATAAGAGATGAAGGATAAGGTTTTACATCTGGACTACAAGGTAGGAGAAGGAAAGATTTTTTGTTGTTTTTCTGTCTTGTCTTGACAAGACATATCCATTATTTTGGTAGTATGTGTAATACTTGTAAGCACTCATCAAGACAGATGCATTTCTGCCCATATAAATGTAAATGTGTTTTGTTTTTGTTTTTTTCTCAGTAGGATAGGTACTACTCTTAGAGCTCATGTATATATAACACTGCAGGAATCCTAGGATTGGCTCTTATTCCCAAATAATTCTTGTTTGCTCGTGGAATGACAGAATCATAGAATCATAGAATGTCCTGAGTTGGAAGGCATCCTCAAGGATCATCAAGTCCAACTCCTTTCCCTGCACAGGAAAACTCCACAGTTCACACCACGTGTCTGAGGGTGTTGTCCAGTCTCTTCTTGAACACTGTCAGGCTTGGGGCCGTGACACCTCCCTGGGGAGCCTGTTCCCGTGCTCCAGCACCCTCTGGGTGAACAACCTTTTCCTAATGTCCAACCTAAACCTCCCCTGGCACATCTTCCTGCCATTCCCTTGAGTTTTGTCATTGGTCACCAGAGAGAAGAGTTCAGCCCCTGCCCCTCCTCCTCCCCTTGTGAGGAAGCTGTAGCCACCATGAGGTCTCCCCTCAGCCTCCTCTTCTCCAGGCTGAACAAAACAAGTGACTTTAGCCGCTCCTCATACAGCTTCCTCTCCAAACCCTTCATCAACTTTGTAGCCCTCTTCTGGACACTCTCCAGCAGCTTAATATAATTTTTATACTGTAGCACCCAGAACTGCACACAGTGCTCCAGGTGAGGCCGCACCAGTGCAGAGCAGAACAGGGCAATCACTCCCATCGCCTGGCTGGCAATGCTGTGCTTGATGCACCCAGGACACAGGTGGCCCTCTTGGCTGCCTGGGCACACTGCTGGCTCATGTTCACCTTGCTGTTGACCAGAACCCCCAGATCCCTCTCCACAGAGCTCTATTCCATCATTCCGTTCCCCAATCTGCATTTACAGCCAGGGTTGCTGTGTCCCAGGTGCAAAATCCGGCACTTGTCCTCATTAAACTTCATGCAGTTGGTGATTTTCCAGTTCTCCAATTTGTCCAAATGCCTCTGCAGGGTCTCTCTGTCTTCAAGAGTGTCAACAGCTCCTCCCAGTTTTATGTCATCAGCAGACTTAGTATATTCATCAAGTCCTTTGTCCAAGTCATTTATGAAGACATTAAAGAGTACTGGCCCTAAGATGGACCCTTGCAGAACCCCACTAGTGGCTGGTCACCAACCCAACATAACCCCATCTACTAGAACCCTTTGAGCCCAGTCCATCAGCCAGTTGCTTACCCACTGCACTGTGTGTTTACCCAGCTGTATGCTGGACATCTTACCCAGGAAAATACTGTGAGAGACAGTATCAAAGGCTTTACTGAAATCCAAAAAGACCACAACGGCAGGCTTCCCTTGGTCAACTAGGTGAGTAACCTTCTTGTAGAGAGAAATTAAGTTGGTCAAGCAATAGTCTCAAGTAAACTAAGAAGGAAAGTTAACCTACTATGCATATAATAGGTCTGTTAGCAAAGGACTGTAGGTGCTGGTGGTTCTTCAAAACTGCAGTCCCTTTTCTTCTTGAGGAAAACCCTCCATTGGCTTTAGGAACCACAAAATATAACACCAGAGAAAAATGGTAGATTTGAAGATATTTATGTATAATAGTTTCAACTGTAGTATTAATGAAGCTTTTCTGGAATAGTTTAAAAAATTTTAATAGGACTGTTAGTAGTATCACTGTAATTCTACTAATGATAACTAAATATTGCATTTTGATTAGACTGTAAAGACTTTTGCTAGATTAACAAGAAATTCTTGCCTTCATAGAATCACAGAATCACAGATATCTAAAGGTTAGAAAGGACCCCTGGAGATCATATAGCCCTGCCCCTGTAAACATGAGATTTCTTCCAGTTGCCTGAAGATGTCATCTTATTCTTCTTCCTGATCATGTGAGCTATAGCAGAAACTCATAATGATGTTGCCTTGCTATGCTAATCTTAACCCATGAAATCTGTTTTGGCTCCACATCCATGCTTAGGCAGAGCTCCATGCGTTCCATGCACAGAAACATCTAATTCTTCCTGATTGTGCCCACATTGTGCATTAGCACACAGACACTTCAGAGAGATACTCAATGTCATAGAGACTTATAAATTAAGTCAAACAAATAATATACTCAAGCAAGGTTAATTTTTGCAAATCAGTTAAAGCTCCGTTAACACTGGTTGATTACAGATTTGAGATGTCAAGGGAAATTGATACTACATATCTGACTTAGCAATACCTAAGCTTTTTAGAAGGACAAGCCAGAATGCACAGCCATTCACCCATTAAGGCAAGGGTTCCTAGCCTCAAGGAGTTACCTTGGGTGGCAGCTCGACCCAAGGGGAAATTTCTCAGCTACAGATCCACTCATGCGAGGAGGACTGACCCAAGTAGTCATCTGACAAGGTTCAATTTACACCCTAGTGAAATCTGATCTATAGGCACATATGGTCATATTAGTTCCCATTGGCTGAGGGTCTTATCTTCTGCACTTCACTAGGCAGATGTGAGGAAAGTCAACATGCACAAGATAGTTGCTTCATCTGCTGTCAGCATTCATTACAACTATAATAAATGGCTGGTGTGCACCTGCGACACTCAGTAGTGCACATTTCCCAGAAAAACAGTATGAGAACCAGCACCATCATGCTGTCCTTTTGACATTTCCATGTTTTACCGTGCATTTCGGTTGGATTTCCTTCTGCCTTGTTTCATTGATTACAAGTTCTCACTTGTCCACATTACCCAACAACATTTGCTTTCCAGCTCAGGTTATCACTTCCTCACTTAATTGTTTGGCCTCCCTATTTGCAAAGAGGCTTTTGCCTCATTTGATCAAATAGATCTTGTCTCTACCTAAGTCCTCAGTCCTCAAAGGAGGTCCCATGGTTGTGAGAAAAAAAATGCTTGTTTTTGACACCAGCTGCACCACCAGTGTTGACCCTCAGGATTGATCTACTCTACTTCATGTCATAGAATCCAGTCCATTAGGTCATTTCAGATACATGCAGTTATCTCAGATGGTACTTGGCAAATTAATAGATCCCTGGATCTCCACTGCCTATAGTGGGAATTAAGACAACACATAAACACACTTTATTTTACATTTCTGAACATGGGACTGACTCCCATCCCACTGGTGTGTGTCAGATGGATACAGTATTCACATCCATGTGTGAGGAACTGGATATCATTCATGTCAAAGTGGATGCAATCAAATGGACGCAATCTGTTTGAGGTAGCCTTTGCTTTGAACAATGGAGATGTTGTCCAAGAGACACTCATTGGCTTAGTAAGCAGTGTGCAATTGATAACACAAAGATAATACAGACATGTATACTAAACCGAGTGGGAACTGAGCCAGAATTTCACCTCAGAGGGAATGTACTAATCTTCTGAAAAGTATGAGCTTTTTTTTCGGATTGCAGCCAAAAGAATAGAACTGAGCTTGTAATATGTGACAGTTTCATATAGTTACACCTGTCAGAACAGTATGTAATAAATAGATTAGTTTGCTAATGTTACAAGAGGAATTCAAGTAAAGCAGAATAATGTTTGCTTTTTTGTTTTATCTAGCACTAGACAAATGTCTACACCTCTGAGCACTGGGTCTGGCTGGGAAGAAGTTAACTTACTTCATAGCAGCCCAGAGGGTGATGTGCTTTAGTTTTGTGACTAAAGCAATGTAGAGGACTCACCAACGTTTTGGCTATTGCTGAAGGCTTGCACACCACCAAGGAGCCTTTCTTTTTTTTTTTTTTTTTTTTCAATTTTCCCTCTTTTCCTCATTCTGCACTTCTTCCGCCTTCCTCCTGATGGGAAGGCTGGTTGCAAGGAGACACAGCTGGGTCAGCTGACCTGAACTGACCAAAGGGATATCCCATACCACATGACATTGAGCTCAGAGATAAAAGCTCCAGAAAAGGAAGAGGCATGGGGGACATTTGTGGATATGGCATTCACCTTCTCAAGCAATTGTCATATGTGCTGAGGACCTGCTGGCCAGGAAATGGCTGGACATCTACCTGCAGAAGGGAAGTAGCAAATCAATTCCTTATGTTGCTTTGCTCCTGCGCACAGCTTTGGCTTTGCCCATTAAACTGTTTTTATCTTCATCCATCAGTTTTCTTGCCTTCATTCAATTTTCTCCCTGTGCCTCAGGAGAGAGGAGCAATCAAGCAGCTGTGTGGATGCTTTGCTGCTGGTTGGGGTCAACCCACTGTACTCTGAGACTCTTTGCCATAATCCTATCATTAGTTTGACTTCTGACATGAACAGCAATTTTAGTTTATTTTAGTCTGTTCTCAACAGAAAGCGATTTTACATAAAAAGCATACCCTAACATGACTTTAGCTGAGCAGCTGGCAAGAAATTTTTAATACTGTTCTGTATTTTTCTTAGCTTAATTATGATTTCACAGCCAGCATTTATTGCACCAGTCTTAAACACAGCAAAGTAACTGTCACCTTGGTAAGTGAAAACATGTAGTTCTTTCTAGGAGCTATTTCTCTCGATGCAAACATTTCCCCCATGACATCTCTTGGAACTGTGAAACTTCCTCGCATGGCCTGTCTTTGTACCTCTGTAGTCATAACACTAGGGATGACACTTTCAGAAATCAGTAACTTGAATTAGTTTGAGAAGTGTGGGATCAACTTCAGAAGCATGTAGGAAAAATAGTCCAATTCTCTTTTAATTGCCTTCAGTCCCTCATCTTCTAAGGATGGATTCCAAATGTGAACACTGAGAGCTGCTGAATTCCTGCCAGCTGGAGCACAGCAGAAGACAATATTTGCAAAGTGTGAAAGGAAAGCAGGGAAAGGCAGTCAAGATATTGGTAGAAGTGGGGATGGGGGAAAGAGGGGAGAAAAAAAAGAAGTCACTTTAGACACAGATATGGCACTGCAAAGTCTTTTTCTGAGCTGAGCTAAATATGCTTTTAAAGACGTGTATCCGTGAAAACAACTTGTAGGTCACAAAGTCTTTCTTGGTGGAATGAGTTTTGAAATGAGCCTAGTTCAATTCATTGGCCTCATGTCACATTTAACGTATCACAAATCCTTCAATTAGGTAGGAAATCAGTTTACCTACTGGTGAGCCAGAGACGTGAAACATATGAATTGTATAACTGCAAGTTGGACTTTGAAGGAAAAGTGACAGGATAGCTTGATAAAGTAGATGAACTTCTCTGGCAGTTCGCAAGTCTTTCATTCATTCTGTGCCCCTGAGTAGGAACAGATGCACTGTTCTGACATGAAACAAAATTTCAAATGTTTAGTGCCTGAATGGGCGATCAGGCTGCAATACATTTCAAGTCCAATGATGCTCCATCGCTAATCATGTCCCCTCTAGAGTATTTTGTCATTGACGCTGGCTAGAAAGAAACATATTCCCCTAAGTCTGATTAGCATAACAGCCAATTGATTTAGTGGAGAACTACCCAGAAAATATTTAGCAAGTTACCATTGATGGAATTTTGCAACATATATCAGCATTTAGTAGAAAGGTAAAACAAAACCGTTACTTAAATGTCGACTTTGCATCAGAATTGCCACACAGTGATAGGTACTAAAATCATGAACATGTTGAAGATTCTAGTTTTCCATGACAACTGAAATTTCAGTTAAAAGCTGTTCAATTGCTAGAGCTAATAACACAGTTAAGGGCTCTAAATATAAGCCAGTTGTTGGTGGGTAGAAAGTTGATATACATCTGCTGATCTGTGGTAACTCATTACGTAAATACAACTCAGCTTAAAACAAATACAATGTAATCCAAGTTAACATTGCCACTAATGGGAAAAGAATACTCTAAATTCAATTATCTTGTATTTGTTATGAGGTAGGAATACAAACATGGATATTTATTGCAGATTAGTTAATGTATGCTTTTCTCTAGGATAACTTGTTCATGTTCTCCAGCCTTAAGCCATATTTGTGGCATAGTATTTTAGTATTCACAACTAATTTATAGTCAAGGTGCATCCTTTTTATTTTTTTCCATGTTTAAAGTAATATAAAACAGGGTTTAAATTGAATTAAGTTAATCATGCATATTAAAAATATTTAGAGTTTAAAGATAATCTCGGTGTTGAATTTCTGCTTTTTTTTTTTTTTTTGTTTGGTGAGACTGAAATTAAATATTTAAATTATTTGACATAGTTACAAGCATGGTTTTCTGCTGAGGGCAATAAGATGATCAATAATAGGAGCAGAATTTTTTAAATATGCCCAGCCTAATGTGATCTAATTGCCTTATGCACACAGCCATTAGAAATAGCCCCTCCCATCATAAAAGAATGTCAGATTTGAGACCACCTGATAAACTCGAATACACACGTCTGTGGGACCTAATGACATGCACCCCAGGGTCATGATGGAACTGGCTGATGTAGTTGCCAAGCCATTCTCCATCATGTTTCAACAGCCATGGCAACCAGGTGAAGTCCCCAGTGACTGGACAAAAGCAAATATTGCACCCATTTTTAAAAAGAGTGGCAAGGAGGACCCTGGGAAGTACTAACCAGTCAGCCTCACTGTTAGGGAATAGATGGCCTTAGCTCATTGAATTATTTCGTATACTGCTTCTTATAAAAATTGTTTAGAAGATGCTTACATAGAATTCACTTAGCATAGATAAGTTTGCTTAGCATAACTTCCACAAGCTGTGAACTTTTGAACCTTCTTCTTTGTTAAGTAAAAAAAGGCCTCAGAGTCTTCAAGCTAGAACGTAAGGGGAACTGTGCCTCTGGAGATAAGCAAAGAAACAGAATGGCCTCTAACAGAATACAATACAAGAAACATAAAAATGTTTTGACTATTACCCAGAACTTACTTTGCTCCAGCTGCAAGTGCAAAGTAACAACTGAATGTCAGGACTTGGATTGCCGGCCCACCTGACGAAAATGAAGAGATCCAGTGAAGAATGGGGAGACCTCAGACTCTAATTTTGCAGTCGGCCCAGATAGATGTGCATGGGGTGGAGGATTGGATTGTGGGGGTATAATTGTCCAAGGATTTTTCAGCTGAGGGTCCCTTTTTGGGAGGCATCCAGCTCAAACTGCTCTGCATTGTACCTTGCAAAAAAAATACTTATTTTCAAAGAATTTCTGGAATCCATGCTTGAGTCTCTGCTACAGGAAACCTAAGGAAAGGGAACTTCTCTAACATTCACCTCATGGACTGGCAAGATCATGGAACATATCCTCCTGGAAGAAATGTCAAAACATAGGGAAGACCAAGAGGTGGTTAGACACAGCCAACATGGTTCCATCAAAGGCAAATTGTACCTAGTGGCTTTTTTTGATCGAGTGACTACATTAGTGGACAAGGGAAGAGCTAGGGATGTCATCTACCTTGACTTCTGTAAGGCCTTTTACACAGCCCCCCACAATATTCTTGCCTCTATATTGGAAAGATGTAGGTTTGATGATAGTTAGATTGATAGATGGATAATTGGCTGGATGGCTGCATCCAAAAAATTGCAGTCAATGGCTCAGTGTCCCAGTGGAAATCAGTAATGACTGGTGTCCTTGGAGTACTGCATCCATCTCTGGGGTCCACAGCACAAGAAGGATGTGAACCTGTTAGAATGGAGCCAGAGGAGGGCCATGAAAATGATCCAAAACCTGAAACACCTCTTCTATGAAGACAGACTGATAAAGCTGGGGCTGTTCAGTCTGGAGAAGAGAAGACTCTGGGGAGACCTTATTGTGCTGTTTCAGTACTTAAAAGAAAACTTATAAGAAAGATAGAAAGAGACTTTTTATCAAGGCCTTTAGCGATGTGGCAAAGGGTAGTGGTTTAAAACTGAAAGTAGATTTATTTTGGACATAAGAAAAAAAATTTTTACCATGAAGATATTGAAACACTGGAACAAGTTGCCCAGAGAAGCTGTGGACGCCCCATCTCTGGAAGTGTTCAAGAAAAGTTTGGCAGGACTTTGAATGACCTGATCTAGTGAAAGATGTCCCTGTCCATGGAGAAGGATGGACTAGATTATATTTAAAGATCTATGATTCTATGAATCTACCATTGTATGGTTCTATGTTTCTATGAAATTGTCACAAAAGGCTTCTTCTGCTTTCTTAAAAAGTTTTGGCCAACTTGTTTGTTTATTTGCTTGCTTGTTTGTTTTAAGAAAGACACCTTTCACTGATAAATCTCACCAGTCTACAAGGCTATTTTAAAGACTAGCAGGTCTCCAAAAAAGCCGAGGTGGTATGAAAGGACGTAAAATATTGAAAACAAATGAGATGGATTTTTTGGTGTTTGGTGGTGGATTAACAGATGGCTGGTGAAAGAATGCAGATATTTAGAAAGAGTGAATGTCTTTTTATTTCAGGAATGAGAAACTGGAGAAAGTTAGAAAGTAGGGGAAGGGTAATGCTATGATAAAAATAACACCTACAACAGATGTTCAGAAATTGATTTGTCCAGGTTTTTAGTTTTTTTTCCTTTTTTTTTGTGTGTGTTTTTGTTGTTGTTGTTGCTGTTGTTTTTTGTTTGTTTTTAATGTGAGATGTTGAAACAGAGTAAGGGAGTTACATTGGAAATATGGAAAAGAATATATTAAACAAGAGATACAAAAGGGTATCAAGCATGATTCTTTCAGCTTTCTTGAAATAGTAATTTTCTCTTTCTCATTTACATACATTGAAAGGAAATTTTGAGATGGTTGAATGCTTTGGTATAAAGCCAATGTGACTCTTTGTATAGATACAAAATGAAACTAAATTGCAGACAATTACATAAATTAGGATATGATTTCTTGTTGAATGGATCTTTTTGAAACATGTTAGGTGAAAACCTTTTCAATTTTTCCAAAGTTTGTCTACACACTTTAATAAAATCTATAGTGTCTCCAGACAAAAATGTCCTTACTTGTAAATTTAAAGATAACTGTAACCACACTCTATTGCTTGTGTTCAGGAAACTTGAAGTGCCAAAAGAAAAATGCTCCAATACCTTGAGAACAAAAAAAAAATTCTTCAAATATAGCAAGTGAGTACACTACAAAAAACTGTGCTAAACAAGAATTAAACCTCCATGGGCTGTAGGGGGACAGCCAACCTCATGCAGAATTGTTTCTCATACACATTCTCACTTTCTCCCATCTACAAGTGTATGGGTTATTTTTTTCCCTTCTTAAATACATTATCTCAGTGGTGTCGCCTTCGTTGCTGATTGGCTCAACCTTGGCCAGTGGTGGGTCCATCTTGGAGCTGTGGCTCTGCTGAACACAGGAGAAGCTTCTAGCGGCTTCTCACAAAAGCCAACCCTTTAATCTCATTTACTACCAAAAACTTGTCATGCAAACACACAGGAAATATAAAAGCCTGCCTTTGCAGAATAGGTACATATTAAAAGAACTGACAGTTAACTGAACATGCCTTTACAACCTCATCTTTGAATACAAAATAGTCCCCAGTAGGTAGAACAATGGATTTTATGCCCTGAGGTTCAGAGGTTTTACTTAAGTCTGACATTAGTGCTGAATAATTATGGTTAAGAAAGAAATCTTCTCAAAACCAATACTGCTTAGTGGGTTTTAAAAAATTGTTAATGTATATTTATACATAATAATGTCTCTCATGTATATAATAAACGCATAAAATAAATAAAAATTACCAATCCTTGTTTAACACTGCAGTTTACTTATAAGTCTAACACTTGAAAAACAGGGTGGAGTATGAGACTTCAGCAGACTTATAAAGTTCTAGTCCACAAGGCATCCCCATATCATGGGAATAAACTAGGATAATGTACAAGATATTGGATTATTTCTGGAGATCATGAGACACTGAATTTTTTTCTGAGAATGAGAAAACTAAATGACTACACATTAATTGTCAAAGTTTATCTTTACAGTTGGGAAGATGTAACAAAGGACAGATTTTGAGGCTAGTCTGTTCCCCAGTATACTGTATGGTATCAGACTTGTCTGAGTTAAATTCTGTCAGAAGCTCCAAACCTATGGTTAATTTGCATTAAAAAAAAAAAAATAAAAAAATCTTTCCTGATTTAAAAACATGCAGAATCACCACAACTCTTGATAAGATATTTAAATAGTCAATTATCTTAACTTTCTAAAGAAACAGACATCTCATTTTACTTTGAAGTTAGTTCAAATTTCTTGCTATTTCACTGTAATGTATTGTTAGATTCTAAATTTAAGAGGTTTATATTTACAAGTGTCAGTTTATTTCTCTATTAGCAAGTGTAGACACTCACAGACCATAACAGTCATAACCATTTCTCTGATAATATAATAGACTGAATTGCCTGAGTATTTCATTGGAATGCGTATTTTATAAACCTACATGTATTTTGGTTCTACTCTGAGCCCTCTTCAATTTTTCAGTAACCTTCAAATATGAACGACAGAACTGGCTACAGATTTAAAGAGTGTTACAGTAAGACCAAACAAAGAAAAAATATAATGTCTAAATATATTTATTGTGCACCTTTTTGCATATCCAAATACCATATTAGTCTTGTTGTTCAAAATGTTCACCTGGAATATAATGTCCAAATAGTTATTTACCAGCTATGATATGTCAGAGCCCTCTCCATACCTCCTCCATTCCCTAGACATCTGCTCCTCAAAATCTTATAGCTTTGGCCTACATACTCAGTTGTGCATGTCTATACTTGCCTGTAACCAAACACACATTTTTTGTTTACAAGCCAACTACCATCTCATGAACTGATTCAGACCTGACTTTTCTGTTCTTTGCTTTTCCTCCAATGTTGATGCCATCAGTTCCTATTTAGTGTCTTTTGAGTTGTTTTAAAAATATTGACCCAGAAGGAACCAAGACAGTGTTATCTTCAGGACCTTACTGCAGATTACTCATCATTGATTCCCAGCTACATTTTTCTTTTCAGAATGTACCCTTTCCAAGTGAATAATTTTATTCAGATTGTCTTCATAGCAATAAAAATTTCAGTGCAACAAAGTGTTTCCTAAAATGTATAGATACAAAACAAGCACACACAAAAGCACAGGAAAAAAAACCCTCCTGTTTAATGACAACTAAGCTAATTAGTAGCAACCCTAAACCACATCAATTTTAACCATGAATTTTACCTGGTTTGGTGTATGAAACACAATTCCTCAGTTGAGTTATTGCAGATTCAGGACAAAAAATATTGCTTTATGTCTGTTTTCATTACTTTTATGCTATTTCTATTGCAGATTTGTACAACACATATATGTTACAAGTGAACAAAGAAACACAAGGACTATGAATCATATAGACTGAATGAAATGTGTCCGTGAGTTCTGAAAGAAATACCAATAGAAAATATCAACAGTGGTCACATATATGTAATATCCTTAGCCTATCTTGTTTCTGTAAAGTAGTGAGAATTACAGATTACTGATATTTCATTTACAGAAAATCATCATAAATCATCCTAGAACTGTAATATTTAGGCAAGCTTGATTTCACATAGTCAGGTTTACAGTGTTTCTGTACAGGAGAACTGTGCATATGTTTCTTAATAATTTAAGTAGCTAATAAAGCAAGAGATTAGTGTGAACCATTAAATATCATGCCTTTTTTGCATTTGATGAAATCCTTCCTCAAAGACTAGGGACAAAAATAGGCATAGGATAATAGCCAAAGTTATGACATAATTAAGAGTTTAATGAAAAGAAAGCTTCTATATGTATGTCAGTGATAAAAGGAAAACTAGGAAAACTGTGGACCCTCTCCAGAAGGAAATGGGAGACCTGGTTAACCAGGATATGGAGAAGGCTGAGGCACTCAACAACTTTTCTTTTTTGCCTCAGTCTTTACTGGCAGGTGCTATAGCTACATCACCCAAGTGTCAGAAGGCAAAAGCAGGGACTGGGAAAATGAAGAACAGCTCACTGGAGATTAGATTTGAGATCATCTAAGGAACCTGAAAGTGCACAAGTCCATGGGACCTGATGAGATACATCCGTGGGTCCTGAGGAAACTGGTGGATGAAATTGCCAAGAAACTATCCATTATATTTGAGAAGCCATGGCAGTCCAGTGAAGTTCCAACTGACTAGAAAACAGGAAACATAACCCCCATTTTTAAAAAGAGTAAAATGGAAGACCTGGGGAACTATAGGTCAGTCAGTCTCACCTCTGTGCCCAGCAATTCATATCAGCTACCTGGACTTCTGCAAAGTCTTTGACACTGTCCTGCCTAACATCCCTGTCTCTAAATTGGAGAGGCATGGATTTGATGGTGGATAAATAATTGGATGGATTGGTCAAAATCTTTATGTCCAAGTGGACACCAATGATGAGTGGTGTTCCTCAAAGGTTGGTGTTGGGACCAACCTTATTTAACATCTTTGTCAACAGCATGGACAGTGGGACTGAGTGTACCCTCGGGAAGTTTCCCATTTCTTGTAGTAGAAACACATTTAGACTATTCTTCCTTCATCTCTTCCACACTACTAAGAATTTTGTAAACTACTATCACATTATTTTCCTTTTGTTTTCAGTCTTAGTCTTTTAAATCCCTTGCTATGTGAAATGTGTTCTCTTTGATTGCCTTTGTCATTTTTCTTTGAAGCTTTTAAAGTGTTAATGTATATAGTTTTACACTGGAGGGACATGGTTTCCATGCAGTTATCAGAACTGGGTGAACCATGGATTTCTGTAATGTCAGAATGATGCTCACTTCCTAGTTTCCTAATTCTTTCCTAAATATTCTGATTAGTATTTTTAGCTGCTGCTGTCATATTTGCACTGAACTCTTTCTCCTAACCACAATGTTGTCTGCACAAGTGGAAACAGTCACTTTAAATTTCCTGACTATGAATGTGAGAAAAATATTCTTTTTCCTACATATGCTATTTAAAATGTATATACTTTTTCTTTCATTGTCCATAGATTGTTTAAGAATCATACTGTTCTCCCAAGTTTCTGCAGCCCTTTGCAACTGGCTCTTCCCTTTGCCATCCAGCAAACTTTCTCATGGCACTATTCACTCTGTTTCCAACTGATGACATTGATCCAAAAGTGAACACACATCACCTAGTGCAATTCTCCAGTGTGATTGCCTACCCTTTGGCCTTTCCTTTTTCTTGTGGAAACAAGCATACAAATATTGTCTTTTTATTATTTAGTTCAGGTCAAAGAGAAATAGAAATAAAACAGAAATAAAGACACAACATATTTATCTGCAACTCCTACCTGTCCCCATATGTATATACTCCCTATAATCCCACTGATTTCTATATGCAGTCTCTTTCTCCAAACATTACCTTCTGAAAATGTGATGCTTCATTAAAATATGGATGTGATTCAGCTCACAAATGCTTTTTGTAGCAAGTGAAGTTTGTTCTTTGCCTTTCAGTTCCCATACATTTATTTTCAGTAAGCCATGTTTAGACTGCCCCACTAATAGCTACATTTACTTCAAGTAATATAGTGTCGGCTGCCTTAAACTTCTTATTTTTTCACATTTTTAACAAACCATCAGAAAAAGTATTATTGTTTCATATATGCTCACTAGCTTACTCTTAAAGTAGTGAAATTACTTTATTATCTCTGTTCAGTATTCCTGCTATTAACAAAACAAAAGGTTAATTGGAAAGAGGAAAGTGATCTCTTACAGTTACATCTTAGGAGTCAAGGATCATAGGTAACTCAGTTCCATTGAGATAATTGTAAAATAGCTGTTAAAAGGGTTGATCTGGCCTTCAGCCTCTCTTATAAGATTAGTGATGAAAGATAAACAATTCCAGTATTCTGAACTTAAGAAAGGGCAATATTTGTCCTACGAAATTAAATATCTATATGTATATATAGATATATATATTTGAATATGAAAAAAAAGGAAAGGTAGTACTTCCAAACAAATTTGTTTACTCGGTGACTGATAAAATTTGGGTTCAAATTTCTCCTTTACTTCTACATATCAGAACTTATTTCCCCCCAAATGAGAAACCTAACTACTATCATGATCAGTCACAGCCCATGATAGTCTTCAGTCTCTCTTCAAAATGGATGAAATCACATTTTGCATTTGATAGTGTAATTTTCTTCTGAGCTGATGATAGAAAGCAGATTTATCTTCTGATTCCTCCAGATGGAACGCCTTAAGTGATGGCTTCTCCCAGTCTCTCAGAAGTGAGTATTCTGCAACTTTATGTGAAATGGATCCACTGCTTCAGAAGGGATTAAAAGGTGTCTCACTGTTCTCCGCTAGAATGCCATACAGAGCAGCAATTTAAGTTAAATTCTTACAAAGATCAAACTATCTCAGGCAGGTGATGATTGAGTCTTTTCTCCCTGTCTTCTTTGTGAATGAACTGATCATAAACTCTTCCGGTTCTTCATAAGCTGGAGAAGTCTGAATGCAAACTGACTGCATCAGACACAGCAAGTGAAATGATATAAAGGAAATTAACTACATCAAATGTGTCCCAATCAAAATCTGAACTAAATCAAAACCCTAGGTTAAAAAGAAACAAACAAAACCCCAAAGCAACCAAACCTGGTCTTATTTCAAAGAATTAGTTTTTTTCTGTTTTCTCAAAATACAGAAATGAAATACTGGAAAAATACATTCATCCCAATCTATAATTCACTGAATATTTCATAGAACCATAAAATCATAAAATAGTTTGGCTTGGAAGGGACCTTCAAAGCTCATCTAGTCCAACCCCTTGCAATGAGCAGGGACATCTTCAACTAGATCATGTTGCTCAGAGCCTTGTCCAGCCTGGTTCTGAGTGTTGCTCTTGGGGAAACCTGTTCCACTATTTCACCATCCTCATTGTCAAAAAAAATTCTTCCTCATGTCTAGCCTGAATCTCCCCTCTTTTAGTTTAAAACCGTTACCCCATGTCCTATCACAACAGGCACTGCTAAAAAGTCTGTCCCCACCTTTCCTATAGGCCCCTTTTAAGTACTGAAAGGCCACAGGCTGAACAACCCCAACTCTCTCAGCCTGTCCTCCCAGCAGAGTTGTTCCAGCCTCTGATCATTTCTGTGGCTCCTCTGGCCCCTCTCCAACAGGTCCATGTCTTTCCTGCACTGAGGGCTCCAGAGCTGGACACAGGACTCCAGGTGGGGTCTCACCAGAGTGGAGCAGAGGGACAGAATCACCTCCCTCCACCTGCTGGTCAAACTCCTTTTGATGCAACTCAGGATACAACTGACCTTCTGAGACTGATTGGCCTTTTCCCACTAGCTTGACAATTATCTGTGGGTGGACACTGAGAACAAATCTATTACTTATTTGATGTAAGTTTTTTATATGAAAATATGTAAATATGTGAAAAGTCCATGGTCTAATCTCTATAATGATTGTGATTAATCAAGTTGTAACTGATCAGTTAAGAGATCTGTCTTATTTCTAATAATTTATGGACTAAATGCAGTATATCTCCTGTTGAAATTTCTTGGCATGTTTACACATTGCTGTGTAGACAAACTTCAGGTCACATTGTTAGGGTTAGAAGACTATACTTCATGTTAGATAACTTGTGATTCTATCTACAGAGGTCTGAATCTACATATGATGTGAACATTCACTATCATACTTATTCAAGGAATGACACTAGTTGAAGGGGATTGAATTATCCTTAAGCTTCCCATTGTACAATGGGCCCCAACAAATTATGTTAAAAATATACCCTAGTGTCTCTGTTTGCCATGTTTGGACTATGATATTTAATTTCTTTGTGTTCTACTGCTTAAAAAATGAAGAAGTACAAAGAGTTTTATTAGTCCTAGTATCCCAATTAATATAATTAATTTTTTGAAACCTGCTATCTGCTGTCAGGTTTTCGTAGAAAAATAAGTGAGAGAACTTGGCTTTGCGCAGAAGTTAACAGTTTTTCAGAATAGCAATGTGAGAATTAGTTGCTACTTTTCACATTCAGTTTGTTTTTTCTATTTCTTGCTGCCTGAGAGACTTGTGAATGGAAAAAGAAGTGGGCTGAACTGCTTTTGTACACCTCAGGACTGTGGAAAACAAAAGAAACAAAAAAAACCCCACCCTAATGACTTCATGTACCTAAAGGTGAATTAGTAGTTCCACAAACAACACTTCTGTATCAGTTTAAAAGCAGGGTAAATGAGAGGTGAATTTGGTTTACAGGTGGAGTTCTATCCTCAGTGACTCAAAGGGAGAGGTGGGGGTTGTTGTTAACTCAGTGGTGCTGGAATTTCTCCTGGAGATTGTAAAACCTTTGAGGAATATTAATTTGTAATGACATTAAGGTATAGAAATGGAGTTTCTCATTCTATAAGTTTTACTAGTTGTTGTCTACAACCACTTATGTTTGCATCTTTGAATTACAGATATTTTAACTTGTTATTTTATGAAAAAAGTGTGAATTCCCAAGGTTTCTAGTTGGGATTTCCAAGAGATTGCAGCATCTCAGAAAAGTGGTGCATGTGCCTTAACATGTGCAGAATAAGTGTAACAAAAAATGCAAGACCAATTATAAAAGAAAAGCCGGGGGGGGGAGTGTTCAATAGAATAAAGGGAAAAATCCAGCATCAGGGAACGTAATGCGGAATGATGATATTATTAGGATTCACTAGATGCACAATGGTATGCATTGCAGAGGAGGAGAAGTTGCTTTCTAAAATCTTCTAAAAAACTTCCTTGGATTTTTTTTTCTTGCAGTTGCCAGTTTCATTTTGTTTGTATCCTTAGCCTGCAATGATGAGACTTTGATTCGATTTTGTGCTATAGGCCATTATTGCAACATATGCGAATACATATTTAATAATAATAGTAATAATTGAAAGGCAGAAGTATGTAGCAGTGTAATTTCTGATACCCTTCCATTAACAATTGTTTTGCAGCTTCTTCATAGAGGAATTTTCTCTTGATGAGGACAGAAAAGGAAGCAATCACAGACTAATGAGTTACTTTCCAATGGTTAGGAGGGTTTGTGTCTGTGTGGGGTGATATTGTTTTATATCACCCCCTTCCAACTGATTTTACTGCCTGACATCAGAGGTTTACGTTGTGGGGATTATCCACATGGAGACTGAAAGGGATAATATGGGACAATAATACTCCCATCTCCTATTGGTGGCAAAAGCAAAGTTTTATGTATTCTTTTTGTCCGTATTTTACTGCTAGAAATCCCAGTGAAATAGCAGGGGGTAATTCATAGTTTAGTTAATTAACATGCTGCCAGTGCAGATGAACTAAGTCTCATAGAAAGCACATGTAATACTGGAAGAAACACTGCAGGAGGCCCTTTTGGTTCATGGCAATTCAATATAAAAACAAACAAACAAAAGTTTAAATGGAGGACTTGGTAGAAAATAAAATACCTCAATTAATAATAATTAATAATTGAAAGAATAGTCAATAAATATTGGAATATTTGCATATTTGAGATTCATAACCTATAATTAAATTTGTTGTGGCTTCTTTGGTGTACAATAAATTGTTAACAAAAACTATGCGGAAACGGAAGCACATAGAAACACAACCAGTCAAAATACATTTCTGCTTCAAAAATTGTTTTGTTAGAGCTCCACAGTGAAGAGACTTGATGTATTCTACATGGATTATATGCCAATCTAAAAGTCTTTTTTTTTTTTTTTTTTAATTGAAGTAGAGGTAGTTGTTTTTCTCCCAACATATGCCTTGATTTCGTAATCAAATTACACCTTTTTTTTTTTTTTTTTATCATCCCCCAATACTTAGGTTCTGGAGACGAAATCTGGTCTTCTGGGAGCAACCTGAAAACTTTATTGCCTGCTGTTTACATGCTGCATGAGACTGGAAACAGAGCTCTTCTGAGGAGTATACTCCAGCTCACTAATCCTAGAAATGCTGACTCTGAGTGCTTCTCTGAAAAAGACAATAAAAGATTCATTTCTCTCATGGACACTGAGAACAGACAGGACCTGCACTCCTTTTTGAAGGGACCATCTGGCCCTCTGCTCTGCCCATACAGACTGCAGAATTTTTTCCAGAAACTGGATTAAAAGATGTTTCTCAGAGAACTATCTAATCTGTTTTTAAAGACTCCAAATGATAACAAGTCCATGGTGTTCTTCTGGCAGGTTGTTCCAGTGGTTGATCAGCTTCATCAATGCATCTTGGTGCATCTTATTTCAAGGCTGAATAAATCTAACTTCAGTTCCCAGGCACTGGGTCTTCTTAGACCTTCATCTGCAAGATGAAGACATCGTCCTCTGTCCTCTATGTTTAAGTATCTATGCAGCATGATCATGTAACTTCTTTTTCTCCTCAATAAGCTAGCAGTTTGAATTCCATAACCATCTCATTATCAAGGATTGGTTTCTAGTAAATCTGTGCATTCTAGTACATTTTTGGAGTTCTCTGAATCCTCTTTATTAAGGTCATATCTTCCATGCAGTACAGACTTTGAGCAGAATGAATTATTCAAATTGTTATGAATGTTGTGTACAGAGATTATATTTTCCCTTTTTGGTATTCTTTTATTCAGCCAGTGACAACATCCACTGAATATTATACTGAGCTTCCACACTGACACTGTTCTCTCTGATAATAGTTGTTTTTTTTTTCTCAAGAAGCTGCTTTCCAGGAAGAAATCTCTCATTTTGCTGCTGAAGTTTGCTGCACCAGTTCCCTTGTGTAACAACTTGCACTGCCTTTGCTGCACTGAAACACATTTTGCTGAATTATGACATTTTACCTGGGAGATTTGGAACATTGTGTAACAACACCCTTTTCTCCTTATTGTTTAAAACTTCCATTAATTTATACAACGTACTGACAAAGATCTTAAATGATTGTCTAAATACGCACAATATGATTATTGATTAAAACATTGAGTAGTATCAGATCCTGAAGAAATCTTAGTGTTCCTAGTTATCATAAACCCTAGCACTGATTTATTTGCCTTTAAACTCTGTTTGCTATATATGAATACATCAGGTTTTGCCCAACTAAAGCATATGACCAATTGCTTATGTGCATTGCATGTCTTCTCAGGGTAAGGTATTATATTGAGTCAAAAACTTAAAAATATTTGAAGTGTGTAATTGCTTTTATCAAGTTGCTTTATCACCTGATCAAAGAGCATCAACAACATTTTTGTGCTCTTGTTATATGTTCTAACAAAACATTACAATTGTATTTTTGTATTCATTTCTGTTGGCATATTGCATGTGCTCTGAATATAAATATTTAATGAAGAAAAAGAAGCAATGAAACTTCCAAAGTGATGTTAAGAGTTCTAGCTTAAATAAGCCTTTTTGGGACTCAGATGCTGTTATGCAAGATATAATAAGAACAGGAGAATGATGAAATTTCTCTCCTCTCTATAGGGTGAAATAGATGGAGACATTTAAGGATAAAAAAGTCAGAAGGGATCAGTCATGTAATTATCCCAGCAAACAGCACCATATTTGATGAAACACAGTATTATCTTTCTGTAATTATTGTATTGATAATGTATGAACATGAGTCTATACGCTGTATTTTCTAATTAAAAAAAAAAAACAAAACCCACCAAACACTTTTTTTTTCAATTTCTATAAATTATACTGAGTATTGTAATCATCTTTTGCTGTGTGGTCTGCATTTCCTCATTCACATGATCTTGGCTCACCAGATCTTCCATTTTTGTCCTCATCCATTTTATTGGTTTGGCTGAGATGGAGTCACTTGTCTTCTTAGCAGCTTATATGGTGCTACGTTTTGGATTCGTGATGGAAACAATGTTAATAACACAGGGATTTTAAAATAAATGCTGAGAATTGCACAGCATCAAGGCCTCCTCTGCTCCTCAGACTGCTATGTCAGCAACTAGGCTGGTGTGCACAAGAAGTTGGGAGGGGACGCAGCTAGGGCAGCTGACCCCAATTGACCAAAGGAATATTCCATACCTTATGAGGTCATTCTCAGCAATAAAATCTGGGGGTAGAAAGAGGATGAGAGAGACATTCGGAGTGATGGCATTCATCTTCCCAAATGACCATTAAGCATGATAGAGCCCTGATTTCCTGGGGATGTCTGAACACCTCCCTGGTGATGGAAAGCAGCTAATTAATTCCTTGTTTTGCTTTGTTTGTGCATGGAGGTTTTACTTTATCTATTAACCTGCCTTTATCTCAACCTATCAGTTTTCTCACCCTCAGCCTTCTGGTTCTCTCCTTCATCCCACCAGGGGAGGAATGAGCGAGCAGCTGGGTGGTGCTGAGCTGTCTGCTGCAGTTAAACCACGACACTTATGCCAGCGGATTGCTACAGCAGCTCTAGCTTTCTGGCTAAAACAAGGTACTTCAAAACTATGACAGAGTTGCCATCACAGAAACATGGTGGGATGACTCATATGACTGGAGTGCTGCTATGTGTGGCTACAAGCTCTTCAGAAAAGATAGGCAGGGTAGGAGAGGTGGAGGGGTGGCTTTATATGTTAGAGAGTCACTCGACTCTGTTAAACTTGAGGTCAGCAGTGACAAGGCTGAGTGCCTGTGGACCAGAATCAGAGGGAAGTTCAACAAAGCTGACATCCTCGTGGGTGTCTGTTACAGACCACCCAACCAGGACGGTGAATTATTCTACAAGCAGCTGGCAGATGTCTCAAAATCAACAGCCCTTGTTCTTGTGGGTGACTTTAACCTGCCGGATATCTGCTGGGAGCTCAATACTGCACAGAAGAGGCAGTCTAGGAAGTTCCTAGAGTGTATAGAGGACAATTTCCTTCATCAGCTAGTAAATGAGCCTACCAGGGGCAAGACCCCGCTAGACCTACTGTTTACAAACAGAGAAGGGCTGGTGGGAGATGTAGTGGTTGGAGGCCGCCTGGGGCGTAGCGACCATGAAATAATAGAATTTTCAATACTCAGAGATGCAGGGAGAACCATTAACAAAACCTCTACGCTGGACTTCCGGAGGGCAGATTTTTGCCTATTCAGAAGTCTAGTTCAGAGCATACCCTGGGAAACAATGCTTAAAAACAAGGGGGCCCAGGAGGGTTGGACATGCTTCAAGCAGGTGGTTTTGAGTGCACAGGAACAGGCTATACCAGTGTGCCAAAAGGCTAGCCGGCGGGGAAGACAACCGGCTTGGCTAAACAGGGAGATTCTGAATGAAATCAGAAATAAAAAGAGACTTTACCGACTGTGGAAAAAAGGGCTGGCTACTTATGAAGAATTTATGGAAATAGCTAGATCATGCAGAAAAAAAAACAGGGAAACAAAAGTGCAGTTTGAAGTTAATTTGGCCAATTCTGTCAGGGATAATAAAAAGTCCTTCTTCAAATATGTTAATAACAAAAGGAGGGGCAAGGAAAACCTCCATTCTCTGTTAGACTTTGAGGGAAATACAGTTAACAAAGATGAGGAGAAAGCTGAGGTACTCAATACCTACTTTGCCTCAGTTTTCACCAGTAAGACAGGTGGCCCTCAGGACAACTCATCTCTGGAGGTGGTTGACAGAGATAGGAAGCCAAATAGGCCCCTTGTATTCCAGGAGGAAATAGTTGGTGATTTACTGAGCCATCTGGATCCTCACAAGTCTATGGGACCAGATGAGATCCATCCTAGGGTGATGAGGGAGCTAGCAGAAGAACTTGCCAAGCCGCTCTCCATCATCTTCCAACAGTCCTGGCTCACTGGGGAGGTCCCATGTGATTGGAAATTGGCCACTGTTACCCCAGTCCACAAAAAGGGCTGCAGAGCTGACCCTGGCAACTACAGGCCTGTCAGCCTGACCTCGGTGCCTGGCAGGGTTGTGGAGCAGATCATCCTGAATGGAATCACACAGCACCTTCAGGATGGACAAGGGATCAGACCCAGCCAGCATGGGTTTAGGAGGGGCAGGTCCTGTCTGACCAACCTGATCTCCTTTTATGATCAGGTGACTCACCTGGTGGATGAGGGGAAAGCTGTGGATGTGGTCTATCTGGACTTCAGCAAGGCCTTTGACACTGTCTCCCATAATATACTCTTGCAAAAGCTGGTAGCCCATGGCTTGGACAAGTGTACTCTATGCTGGGTTAAGAACTGGCTGGAGGGCTGGGCCCAGAGAGTGCTGGTGAATGGGGCTGCATCCAGCTGGCGGCCAGTCACTAGTGGTGTTCCCCAGGGGTCAGTGTTGGGTCCAGTCCTGTTTAACATCTTTATTGATGATTTAGATGAGGGGATTGAGACCATCATCAGCAAATTTGCTGATGACACCAAGTTGGGAGGGAGTGTCGACCTGCTGGAGGGCAGGAGGGCTCTGCAGAGGGATCTGGATAGACTGGAAAAATGGGCTGATTCCAATGGGATGAAGTTCAATAAGGCCAAATGCCGGGTGCTGCACTTTGGTCATAACAACCCCCTGTAGTGCTACAGGCTGGGCGCAGAGTGGCTGGAGAGCAGTCAGACAGAAAGGGACCTGGGGGTACTAATTGACAGGAAGCTCAACATGAGCCAACAGTGTGCCCAGGTGGCCAAGAAGGCCAACGGTATCCTGTCCTGTGTCAAAAATAGCGTGGTCAGCAGGACAAGGGAAGTGATCCTTCCCCTGTATTCTGCATTGGTGAGGCCACACCTGGAGTATTGTGTTCAGTTCTGGGCCCCTCAGTTCAGGAAAGACATTGAAGTGCTGGAGCGGGTCCAGAGAAGGGCAACACGACTGGTGAAGGGACTTGAACATAAGACCTATGGGGAGAGGCTGAGGGAGCTGGGGTTGTTTAGTCTAGAGAAGAGGAGGCTTAGAGGTGACCTCATCACTCTCTATAACTACCTGAAGGGAAGTTATAGCCAGGTGGGGATTGGTCTCTTCTCCCAGGCAGTTAGCAATAGAACAAGGGGGCATGGGCTTAAACTCTGCCAGGGGAAATTTAGGCTGGATATTAGAAAGAAATTCTTTACAGAGAGAGTGGTCAGGCATTGGAATGGCCTGCCCAGGAAGGAATTGGACTCGACGTCCCTGGAGGTTTTTAAATTAAGATTGGACGTGGCACTTAGTGCCATGATCTAGTAAACGGACTAGAGTTGGACCAAGGGTTGGACTCGATGATCTCTGAGGTCTTTTCCAACCCAGTCAATTCTGTGATTCTGTGATTCTGTGAAAACACTTTTTGAAAAGTTTTTTGGTTTCATGACATTATTTTACCCATTTTAAAGTTCCCGTTGCTATTGCTGTGTTCTTGAGAACTATGTGTGGCTTCTCCTCTGGTTTCAGGAAATACTGACAAGATGATGAATTTGAGGAGCTTAAAATTCATTTTACATAGTTTGTTCTCAGGTCCTTTGTGGTCCTTGCTTCGAAAATGGAAAGTTACTGAGGGTTTTTCATTCTAGGCTACCATCAGGTTGGAGATGTCTTTCTTGTGCAGTTGCTATTTTTATGATATAATTTTTGGACAATAAGTCAAGTATGTTTATCTCCATCCCTTTCTTGCTACACACATCTAAACTGTAACAGTGCAAATTCAATGAAGTAATTTTGAAACCATATATAGCATATTTCTAAAACCACTGTCCTCCAAAGCAGTTCTGTGACTTTAAGCATACTGATAAAGCTTTTTACAAGCAAGCACTATTTCAAATGCATGTTTTCTGTATGGGCATATTCCTCCTAATGTCAACAATGACCACAATTTAAATTATTTCTTATTTTCCTTTCTGAGGAAGATGCACAAGCCTTTTCACTCTCATTATTTTGTATTAATTTCTTCATTCAACCATTTGAAGATGACAGGTGATGAAGATAACAGGTTGAAGAAATTCAGGTAATTTCTATCTTTGTCCAAGGCTTCTCACATGTTGGAATGCGCCAGCAGAAATGAATAGCAATTTTGTCAGGCTTTTAATTCTTTTAAAGACATAGATCTACGCATGGTATGTACAGCTTTACATTCTAAGAGTCAGATGGTAGCTTTTGGGTAATCTGCCAGCACACCCTATCTAATCCTGCATCAGTAATTTTTTTCACAGAATTTCTTCTTTACCTCCTGGCTCCATTTTAGCCAAGAAATGATTTGTGTTCATGATCTCCCACTGCACAGACAATGCTGTATCTGCATCCATACACCAGAGTGACATTGAAACCTGCAAAATCTGTCAGTATTCTTTGCCATTGATTTTTCTGCTGCAGGTTTATTCCCTACTAACATTTTCAAACTGTACCTACCTGCTGGCATGCCAGATGTGGTGAGGTACTTTCTTTGTCTCTTCCCATACCATGTGCCAACATCCTTTTTGGCGTAAAATACCATTTCTCTTTTATGAAGTCAGTTAATTTTTCTTTACCTGACAATTTGTTAGTGAGTAGTATTTTTTTCTTACACAGCATTAGGAGAATTGGCTCTGTGAACTGGAGGAGATTTTCATTCATTCCACCTGCAATCAACCTGATTATTCAATCGGTGAGTTCAGTGAATTAACCAGCAATGACTGGACTTTCCATTTGCTTTCTGGTTATTATTTTTTCTATCAATGTGATAGAAATGATCCAAGAGAGTGTAAATTTCAGCACAAAAGAGGAACTGTGTGCTCTCATGACTTTGTGAGATAAGCTAAGAGGTTGCTGGACCTCACAGGTTAGAGAATTTGAACAGCGTCTATGTTGTATATTGCAATTGACTATTTTCTAATACCCCCCCTGAAACACAAATGAAAACATTATTTTATAAACTGTCAGATAAATTCTGAAACAAAACTAATAGTAACATGATTAAATACTCCCATTTGTGGAAAAGGGACAAGAAATATGGAATAGTTTGAGCACTTAAAAAATGAGAACAAGACTAAAGCTTTAATAATTCTGTTGTGAGAAATATAATAAAACCAAAAGTATAGCTGAGCATCTGGTAGAAAACTTCCAAACAATATTTTTGTTTGACCTGATAGAAAGCACATGTCCGGGCAGAAGTATGACCATTCTAGGAACATTTTAAAGGAGCATTATCGCAGCATACCTAACAATCTAATAATAAATCGAAAGAGGAAAAATCTTTGATCAAAAAATTATCATTTGAAAACTCCTTAGTAAAACTGAGCTGGAAAAACAATAAATCAAAACTGGTTTGATTAAATGAATTGCCAAAGTTACAACTGATTTGTGAAACAACTGCAACAATCTTATTTCTCCCACTCTGTTATCCATCCTTGCTACTCCCAGTTCCTGGAGCTGTGATGACTGAGTTCATTTTTACACATATTTCTTCTTTTCCTTTCCCACCATATTCCTCTATCTCCTTCTCCCAATCATGAGATAGACTGTCATTCGGTATTCTCTGTTCTGACATAACGATATCTCTTTCACACACAGTCCCACCTCTTCTTCCTTCCCCAAATTGTGTGATGTTAGATGGTCAGGCAGTACAGCACTTCAAATATGCAGTTTTCAGCTACATGAACTGTTTCAAAATGCACACTTTGAAGAGATTTAGGAGGTACACCCAAAGCAACAAAAGGCACTGCAGTCATGAATTAGTAGTAAAGGACCTGGAGGTCCTGGTGGACAGCAGGATGACCATGAGCCAGCACTGTGCCCTTGTGGCCAAGAAGGCCAATGGCATCCTGGGGTATATTAGAAGGGGGGTGGTTAGTAGGTCCAGAGAGGTTCTACTTCCCCTCTACTCTGCCCTGGTGAGACCACATCTGGAATATTATGTCCCGTTCTGGGCCCCTCAGTTCAAGAAGGACAGGGAACTGCTGGAGAGAGTCCAGCACAGGGCCACAAAGGTGATTAAGGGAGTGGAGCATCTCCCTTATGACGAAAGGCTGAGGGAGCTGGGTCTCTTTAGCTTGGAGAAGAGGAGACTGAGGGGTGACCTTATTAATGTTTATAAATATATAAAGGGTGAGTGTGATGAGGATGGAGCCAGGCTTTTCTTGGTGACAACCAATGATAAGACAAGGGGCAATGGGTACAAACTGGAACACAGGAGGTTCCACTTAAATACGAGAAAAAACTTATCTCAGTGAGGGTGACAGAACACTGGAACAGGCTACCCAGGGGGGTTGTGGAGTCTCCTTCTCTGGAGACATTCAAAACCCACCTGAACGCCCTCTTGTGTAACCTCATCTAGGTGTTCCTGCTCTGGCAGGGGGATTGGACTAGATGATCTGTTGAGGTCCCTTCCAATCCTTAACATTCTGTGATTCTATTTTATTCTGTAAAGAATGGACAATCAACCTAGACCCTGTACAAAATGGTTTCACTCACATGTAGAGTTATAAGAACAAAATAAAAATAAGACATCACATGTCCCATTTAAGAAAGTGGAAATGTGGTGAGCATGACAGTGTGGTGTCTTCTTCCTTATTACAGACTACCAAATATAATCTTTAATATATACATATTGCCATTTATGAAGAAAAGATAGGGATAGAAAATCAATATTGTTCAGGCAAATTAGGTCAGTTACATAACACAGTTATAGTGGAGTAAGTTTCAACTATACTTTTGATTTTTTATAGATTCTAAGAAAAGACACGAACAGCCTGTATGTGCTACAGGATATGGGATATACTATAATTCAAGAATGTAAAGTACTTCTTGCAATTGTTATGCTGGTGCAATGCTGCATTTACATTCAGAAAGTCTAACAAGAACATTGAGTAAAACATCTGCTGCTTATGACATCAGTATAAGATTAAAGCCAGAAAATTAATTATTCACAGGGCTTACTGATGTCAGCAAGGAAGAAAAAATGCAAATGTGAAACACCTTGATAAAGTGGTGATTTGACTTATTACTGAAAGAACTGAGCAGAGTTATAAAAATGGTTAGAGAAACAGAAAAAGTAACAAGAAAGATTGTGCTCAAAACTTGTAATGATATTTGCAGATATATGGCAAAAATATCTCATCAGTGAGCAGATCTGAATATATTTCTATATTTGGTTTGAATACCTAGGAACAATCTCTCACCTGCCTCAAAAGGAACTGGAGACTTGAGCAGAGAGAGAGCAAAGTGATGTTAAGGGATGGACAGCAGCCATCTATCTTAGCAGCTTATCCTGGCTAAAAAACAAATTCACGATGGTGAGAAATGGCATGTGGTGAAAATTGAGACAATGAGAGGAGACTTTCTTGTTATTTTGAAGGAACCAGGAAATAATATTTAAAAGTTATAATGCTTACTTCTGCCTAATGCAATGAAAAGCTGACCATGCACAGAAATAGTGACTTTTTTTTCTGTAGAGATTCCTCAGTGGGAAGGCTGAGTTTTAGGTCTACATTTCAGGTCATTATAACTGTTATTTTTCAGATAGATGTGAGCTCTGGGATCTTATTACTGAAAAGTAAGATAGACAACTAAATACTTCTGACAATAAAGTATTATGACAGATTATAGGAACATGAAAAGTAAAACAAGATCTAACACGGAATTGTGAGAAGTCTAAACACGTTGAAATAAAATAAACAATAATATCTCAACAATATCAACAGGTAGAATATGTGATGATATTGAAAAGGGTAGACTCATTATTTATCCTTTGAAGGAAAAAGAAGAAAAAAAAAAGAAAGAAGTATAATAAGAAAATTCTAAGAATTCTCAATATGAAATCTTAAGATAAATGACAGTCTTGACAGAATTGATTGAATAAAACTGGAAGAGTACTTAAGGGTTTAAACAGGCAGGGGAACAATAATTGCATTACTTCATGAAGCAGATGATGTAGAGGGTGAATTGCTTTGTTTATTCACCCATGTAATATGAGGAATCCAGATATTCAGATATTCATAGAGTCTTAAGAACTTCCTGCAGGCTTGCACAAGGGTGGATTGCTTATTCTAGATACTGTTATTTTGCTTGAGTAACTATTAATAACTGAATTATTGGTTCTGGGTAATAGGCCCCTTCCCTTCCCTTCCCTTCCCTTCCCTTCCCTTCCCTTCCCTTCCCTTCCCTTCCCTTCCCTTCCCTTCCCTTCCCTTCCCTTCCCTTCCCTTCCCTTCCCTTCCCTTCCCTTCCCTTCCCTTCCCTTCCCTTCCCTTCCCTTCCCTTCCCTTCCCTTCCCTTCCCTTCCCTTCCCTTCCCTTCCCTTCCCAAGTGGCAGCTATAGTTTGTCTGTTTACTTCTTCCACATAACATCATTCTGCATGTGAACAATATCCCAGTATTATTTAATCAAATAAAACTCATGAACAGTTAAACATTTGTGATTTTCACTGTCACAGTCATCTTTACAAGATTATATATCATCTTTGTGTTGAACTGAACCTTACCCTATTAGTAGGATTCCCTTGCCTAAAATTCATTTTAGGAACAATTTAGTATGCTGTCTAGTCTTCTGCTGCATCTCCAGACCTTCCAGCAATTTGTCTCATATTTGCCAGTTCCAACAAAATGCTTTAGGGTACTTCAAATAGCACAAGGGGACGAAATGTTTTCAACTGATTCCCACAGTTTTTGTATAAATATACATTAACTCTTCAGTGCAGAAATACCCCATAAAGGAACTTCTGTCACTTCTTTTACATTAGTATAATAGATGCAAGGCCAGAAAGACATGTAACAGATTTCTAGACTCATGCATGTATAGAGAAAACTCAGGCAATTTCACATTGTAAGGAACTTTTGCATTTATGGTCTTCTTAAAGCATACCTTCAAATAAAAGACCCTATCTCATATTGGTCTCAAGACTCCAAAAGGCAGACAATGCAGTATATTCACTGCAAATTATTTTAAAGTGTCATATATATAATAGAGACATCGTTGAGTTTTATAACATTTGAAGTTGCTTGGGTTAGCCTTTAGCTTACTTTAAATATATATTTTTTCTATTATAATATTATTTTTAATAACGTATTTGCAGGGTGCTTCATGCATTATGCTTAACTGAGCATTCATCGCTTGAATATTCTGAATGTTACATAGAGCTTGGAGGAAGGATGCAACATATTTACAAGGAATAGATACGAGGCTCAGATTACTTCAATTACATCTTGCTTTATTCTACAGATCCCTTCTTTAAAGTTAGTGATATGAATTGCAGAGACAGCATGCATTGGAATTTCTTGTAGAATCTTAAGTGAAATTCTGTTTTGTATTAAAAAATATTTCATGTTTCATGAATTTATATTGAAAATATACATTATAGATCAGCAAAGGGAGCTGCTAAACTTTATGTAAACTTTAATTGTTATTCTGTGTATTTCTTTTATCACTAACTGTATACATTTCTGTATATGAAGATTCTCTTCCAGCCCTTTAACATACTTCAACCTGTCATTAAAACAGCATACACCTGATTACCCTTGTCGTTCTTATAACCTCGATGCTTCTGATTTTTTTTTTTCTAGCTGATTATGTAAAGAACGTTTTGCATGCTACAGAAAGTGGTTTTGTGTGTCACTTTGCAGCTATAGAGCACTGACAGTCATCAGGAAGGCTAGATGCCCAATGAAGAGCATTGCTTTTTCCTTCATCCGTTATCATAAGCTTTTATGTTATATTGCTGAAATGTCTCATAACAAAAAATGGGGACAAAACATACCACATGTTTATTGCTTTTTAATTAAAAGAAGGGAATGCTGACAATTTATACAATACGATCCTCATTAGCCCTGGAAGTCTACATTTCTCTGAGTAAGCTTATTACCCTTAAGAGTTTTTTCTCCTAATTGGCAAGATGAGGTCACAAGTTATGTGACTTCTGCTTATTGAACTTTGAAAACTCTCTTTAACTACTGTGGCACTGGGAATAAAACCTGTCATTCAATTCTAAGGACCCGTAATCTTCTGCTCATAGCCTGCCATCTGGTCCTATGTACAACGTCAGCCTAACGAGGTTTTCCTCTCCGGTGGAGAGGGTAGGGGCCACTCCAGTTGACATTTTCCGCATGCGTGTCATTCTGAGGCAGTGGGATAGTGCAAAGCCCTTATACCATTGAAGTTCCACAGTTCTGTTAACACTATTTCACTAAAAAAAAAAAAAAAAAAAGAAGGAAAAAAAAAAGAAGAACTGAAGAAGAAGAAGAAAATAAGCTTTAACTGCCATCTAATCACAAGAATCTCATTTACTTAGTTTTCAGTCATGCCCAGGCATTTTCTATTCAATACTGCAGGCAAACTATGACTGCAGTAACTTCCAGAGACCCTGTTTGGGAACCAGAGCTACCAGGCAGTAAGAAGAAAACTAGCTACGAAGACAGTTCTTTCAACAGATTTCTGGATCTCTAGTAACATTTTTATGCAGCACAGTGTTGATCCATGTTAGAAATTTTTTATTTGCCTTTCAGATAGCTGAGATAGCTATGTGTGGCATGGCAACACTGGTCTGTGGTTCCTAAAATCACAGTAGCAATGTTAACACATAGGCATTCAGAGGGTAACTATTGAGCCTCTAAGCAGAACTGTTTACACGAGATGCAGCTCTGCAGAATGCTGCTTGTTCTGGGGCTGGCTTCTCCTGTTGAGTTCCTGTGAGAGTAGCTCCACTTGTACCTTGTGTAAACAGAATCAAAGTGCACAGATGCAGCCTTGGCATTTTTTTTAAATGTAAACTTAACAGACTATCAGCTTTGTTGTGCATTTTAGGATTTATGCAGAGCAAGAAATCATAGTAATTTAATATTTTTCAAGACAAAATACAGGGAAAGTCTTTTAAAAAATTGAAACTAGAGGTGAGTGGGAAAGAGGTTGCCACTTGATGCATTTTTGACACTTCTTTGAACTCAGGTGCAATCAATATTTGAGTGCTCTTTTTGGTAAGAAGTTTGAGAAGAACCTATTTATCCTTAATCTTGAAGCTTACTGTACCAAAATGAGGCACAATTTTGTTTTCAAATCCACATGTGTAGAAGATAGAGTTCTTTGTGTTGACTGACTGTTCTTATTAGGTTCCTATTTTCAGGAAGCTTCCTTGCAGTTATCCCCAAATAAAATTACTTATGACAGTGGAAAATCCTATTCCTAAAATTTCCAGTTAGTAGAAAACCCACTAAATTTGTATTATCTGTAGAATGCATCACATCAATATTCACCTCCTTTTTCAGTTAATTTGCTAGGATTTTATAACATCTGTTAAATGGCCTAAGTCTCAGTGCCTACGGTATCCTACCAGAAACCTTTGCTTACTGTGAAAATTGGACATAAAATTATATTATTATTTCTGATTTTTTTTTTTAGCCACTCACTGACCTAAAAAACACTTTTCTCCATAATCATCCATGGTTTCTTTAGAAGCCTCTGTTGAATGTCTGAAAGAATATTTTGTTAAAAGCTGCTGAAAAATCCAAGTACGCTGTTTTGACTATCTACATGCTTATCATCTGTTTCAAAAGCTGTTAGTATTACTTTCCTCCAGAAATTTAATGTCAGAAGTGCTTGCTGTTCTTGTCTATACTATTATCATGGGAGTATTAACAAGCCAGTACATCAGTCAAGACAGAGAATGAAGAAGCTACACTTAAGTCATCAGCCACAATGGCATTTAGAAGGCCACTAGCCTGCTTGAGATAGCCTGTTCTCACACATCTTGTTGTGCCTGGTTTATCCATTGTTTCCTCTTGGCTTTTTTTTAAAGGAGGTCTTAATCCTTGAAAGTACATCTGATAGACAGTGAAGCCTCTGGGTAGAGAGAAGCGGCATAAAACTACTACAAAGAAGTGTGTGAAGAAATTGACCTGTGAGCAAAGAATCAATATGGAACAGGGATGTACCAGTAGACAGAGTGGAAGTGAATAGAGGCAATTTGTCAAATTAACTTTCTCCAATACACAGTTTGGCCTTTATGGATAAACATGATCATCCGATATGAGTACCAGGTATGCTTAATAACAAACAGTGTGAGAGTTAATATGATCTCTCCATTAGAAGCTCAAATCATGATTTAAGGAAAATCTTGGGCACAAACCTGCGTAGCATGAAAGAAGAAAAGACATCATTTGATTAGGCTACAAGTCAGTAAGGAATCAGAATTCAGCAATAATCACATGGTGGGAGAGCCTAGATATGAAATAGAAACCTTGGGAGTGGATGAGTCCTGGAAAGTGAAAGTGAGGATTGCAACCTGATGTAGAAAACTTGAGGCTTGTATGGCAAATCAGAAGTGAACTGCACACCAAGGAGAAGAGGACAACAAAGGGACAGCAGAGAAGAGTGTCATGGAGGCACCCCGTAGGTTAATTTAAGGGACAACAAGGTCCAAAAACAACTTTTATTAGACCGGCGAGGAACAGGGTTTTAGCACTCCAAAAGTGACTTAAATACAGGTTCGGATATCAGTTGAGGAAAATTATTGAGGCAGCAACCACTAATACAACAGGCGGTCCACAGTGTGCATGCACGTGGCTTCACCCAAAAATGCCGGAGCTGTCCCTGTGTCCCGGAGAAATACACACTTGCCTAAACACGGTGCGGGATTATTTTTTAAGAGATACACGCACTCGTAGTGAGTACGGGTAGTGTACACTAGCGATTGTGCGAGGATTGTGCAATCCTGCGAGAGTTATTTTACTTACATGTGCAAATGTGCACGGAATCCTACACGTGCTTATGTGGAAGCACGGAAGGAAAATACACTCGCGATTGTGCGAGGGGCTCTCGGAGGCCACTCGCGATTGTGCGAGGAAATAAAGTACTTGTGCAAATGTGCACGGAAAGAAAATACACCCGTGATTCTGCGAGGATTAATTTTACACGCGCTCATATGGAGCGTGGAAGGTTATACGTGCATATGTGCACGAAAAGTATAAATATACTCGCAATCCTGTGAGAAGTTTTACTTACACATGTGGCGGCAAGGCAAGCGGAGTCCCCATCCTGGGGAGGGGGGCTCTCGGCGGCAGCATCTTGCCCATGCTCCGAGAGACCCACGGCAATGGGCGGAGTCTCGACGAGAGTCCCGTTTTTATACTGGCTGATCAGATCTGACTGTAGACATTCTAGGAGCTTCTCTGCACCCCCACACTGTCTGTGGGTGGCCCTGAAGCCTCCAAACATCCCCCACATTGGGCGCGGCTCAGTGTGCCTCGGCACTCCCTTCTCCTAATGGCCCTGGCCAGGGTGCTCTGGGGCCAAACAAAAGAAGCTGTTAGCCTCAAGTAGCAGAGAAAGGGGGAGATATGCCTACTCCTTCCATACTGAAGGAGGGAGGGGGAGAGAGGGGGGCAGGGTTGCATTCTGCCATAAAGAGGAACAGACTTCAGAGAAAGTGAAACAAAACATGTCTGAGAAAGGTGTGAGACCACCTATGTCCACAAGAAATCTGGAAGAAGTTTAGATGTTCTTCATTTCCAGGTTTACCGGTTAGATCACTATCTGACCACACTTCAACTAGTGACCACAAAAAAAAAGTGCAATTAAAAAAGAACAGATCTCAAGGAGAAGTAGTTGAGATAGGACCAGTCCTGAGGTTACGTGTAAGATTGGATGATGTGTTTTCACTGACACATGCACATTGAGACATTGTAACCTACTAGGTTACGTAGTAGGTAACCTAGTAGGTTACAATCCACAAAGGGAACCAAAACGAGCTGAAACGGCCTCTCTCCAGCTGCTTGCTTTCCAGATCTTTCATCAGAGATAAGTCTGTCTTAAAATAACAAAAGCCAAAGGAAAATAGCTCATGTGCAGGAATGGGCAGTTTCTCTGGATACTTTATTAGTCCCATTTGTTAGCTAACTTTCATATTCCTTCTCATACAGTCTTCACGTCCCTTTTCTTTGTGTAGCTTTTTGTTAGCTGTGGAACAGACAACCTGCACCATTACCTCTTTCTGTTTTTTTTTTTTTTTTTTTTTTTTTTTTAAATAAGTGTATTTTTAAAAAAATTTGCATTTTCCAATATGTAATAAAATTTGGTATAGGATTTCTTGTTGTATAGTATCTGCCCTCAACTCTCATTGGCAATTTTGGCAATTCTTCAGGCCCATTAAATGCAAAATTAAACTATTAACTGGGAGGTATTCAGAGGAATCAGTAAGCTCAGTATTCTCTCAGGGACATTCTGCACCCTTCGGTCTATCACTACGTTATAATCATTGTTGTAGTGTTGGTCAGATGACAACTAATACCAAGACAGCACTGCTATTTCTGTATGAGAATTTGGGAGTTTCTGGTTAGTTCTTTATTTCTTCCAGAAATAAAGATTTATTCCATATCGGTTTTAGACTATTGGCAAGAGCAACAGGAGAGTAAATCCATTAATGTATCAATGTGCTTTGTAGTCATCAGAGTGACTTTGGCTTCAGACTGGATGCTGAATTTGAGGGTATGAAGTCTAAATGTACTGCAAATACAAAACACTTAATTGTTAAGGGACTAGAAAATAATTTTCTGTTGACTGAGATATCACACATTATTAACCCAAACAACAGACAAAGAAGAAAATGATACAGAGCCTTTGCTTGGTACAAAAAAAGAAAAAAAAGAGGGACCAAAGATACATAGATGTACACAGATGTGGGAAAATTGCAAAACAAATTTTTCTCCTACAATAATTACACTGTACTTTCAGTAAAATAACCACTAACCATAGAATTAACACCATATTGATATCCTGGTGTTTCAGGTGAGTAAGAGAGACAGGAAGAGAGAAAGAGGAAGGAAGGAAGGAAGGAAGGAAGGAAGGAAGGAAGGAAGGAAGGAAGGAAGGAAGGAAGGAAGGAAGGAAGGAAGGAAGGAAGGAAGGAAGGAAGGAAGGAAGGAAGGAAGGAAGGAAGGAAGGAAGGAAAAAGAAATCAGCTTGATTCCAGAATTGCCCAGGATTAAATAGTTTTCCAAAATAGTAAAATCTTTTGCTGTTATTCTTTTAAGTGAATTTGTTTGGAAATATTTAGCTGTGTGTAAGGAGACTCTGTCAGCAGGATACGCTCGATTTAAATTCATATAGCGTTTAGATATTGGCTAACATACACAGCTGAGAGTTGGGTTTTACCAAGCTGCTAGGCTCCATGTTCTCACCACCCAGAAGATTTTGGCTGGCCAGCAGGCACCTCACGGAAAAATTAGTTCACCTCTGTAACTTCCTATACTCGATTCTTGGCCATCTTTCCCAGCCTACATCAACAATGAAACACCAACTCAAAGTGATGGCCTGACAACTCCTCACGAGATTCTGTGATTTTTTTTCTCACAGCAATTTAACCTTTTCATGTTGGTGTCACCCATCTTGAATCCAGAGCTCCTTGCAATAATTGTCCGAACAAATATTTTTCTGACTGTATTTTTATATTTTATATCTTTCTACAGACTTTATCACATGACTTCATCAGGTAGCTTAGCCACTTTCTCAGAAACTAAGGCCAAGCAATAGGGTTATATCAGAGCTGCCCCCTGGATCTTGGAAACATGTGGTTCCAAATCCTGAGGTGACTTGGTGGGGAGCTTACGGGTGGGTTTCAAGGGAAGGACACAAAATTCAGGTAACATTCTTAAGTATTTAAAACAGACATTTGACCATTAGCTTTACTGAAACTACATGAACTTACACCACCTGAGTACCCAGTCAACTGAACTGGAGTAGAAAACTAATTCAGCTATGCATAACCTTCCTTCTTCAATAGTTCACCATCATAGTGATAATATCTCCACGAGAAATCTGTTCGGGTAATAAGAAATCTTTCAAAACAAAGGTTATTTTATAATTAAAAATAATTCATAAAGATTAATTTACCAATCCTGATAATGCAGAATTCAATACCTGGTTTGCTTTCCAGTGGTCATGAAACTAAGCAACAGTAAGGCATCTCTGTATAATTGTCTGCAGTACCTCCATTTGGTCTGCTCTGTCTGCTTGAGTAGAATGCTTTACTTAGGCCTGCTGTGGCTTAGTGACAAGAACAAGATAAACTCCTGAGGTGTTTAGAAAATGCAACTTTTTTACATTCTGAACTGTCATTTGAATTGCACAACTCCAGAGACAGAAATTAAAGACTTAATTTGGGGAGTTATTTTTATGGTGTTCTTAGATTTCAGTGTAACTCTCTGTGGAAGTGATGTAAGTGCAGCAATTTCAGGATTGGGACATAACGGATTTTTAAATCATAATGCACTCAAACGCAAAGAAGTGTTGAAAGCTAATAGCATCTCTAACTTGTTGCAAATTCTGCCTATGGTAGATGAGTATATAACAGAGAACATGCAGTAATTGTCTTCTACAGATGGAAAGTCATATGAAAAATAGTTTTATTTGTATTCAACAGTAATACATATGCTTCCAGTCACATTTGGATTTTCTGAGCACCTGTGCAAAGCACTAGATATTTTCAGACCTATATAGGTTAATTAATTAATTACAAGTACTGTACTCAACTTACAAGTATATAGACTCATGTTTTGATGCAGTCATAATCTGGGAAAATTTATCTTACAGGGTTGAACAGTGGGCCATATTGCATCATTAATATCTTCCAGATTACTATGAATATAGAAAGAATAAACTCATATTTTGTGATGGGACCCTGAGTCAGCAGCATAACTTTGAGACAGAAGTTTCTAGACCTTCTCTTTATTCCCCAAGAAGACAGAAAGTTTTTAAACATACTCACTTCCAAAAAATAAGAAACCAGATTTTTATGTGAGCATAAACCGCAAACACTTGAAAAGAAGGGAATAAAAATTTGCCTTTCACTCACTACGCTGTTGAAAGCAAGTTCTTGCTTCTGGAGTCTTTCCATAATTCACCAAGATTACAGAGTGTCAGAAACATCAGTTACTTCTGGTCCCCAGGAAGTGCTCTCTGTCCCTTTTGTGGTCTGGCTGCCTGCAGTCTCTAGGTTTCCCTGCATGAAGTTCAGGCTCCTACCTGCATCCTGTGCCTTTCTTTTAATCTGTGCCTGTAATGTCCTGTAGAATCTAGGAAATGTCCTTTCCAATTTTTTCTGGTGCTCCTAATGTGAACTGTAGTCTACCTCTCCTCTTTTAGAGTTTTGATTGATCCGGCTAGTTCTTACAGAAAAATAACAAGTAACTATCCTGAATAAATAATGCAAATATCCTTGCAAAATATATATATATATATATCTCCAGACTTGGAAATCCTTTTTTCCATCTATGCTTATGTGGCAGCATTTGTCCTCTATGTACCCTGTCACATCATCTTTGTTTCAGAAATCTCCATACTGAATAGCTAGAGGGCCAAAAAGGACACAGCAGGGAGTTCTTCGTATACTAACCTCTGCAAACAACTGTCGAAATTAAGGCACATGTATATCTCCACTACAGGGTGTTCAATAGGCATTTTTTGTTTCCAAATATCAAAGTAAATGTTTGTTTGCAACTATTTACTTAATGAATTTTTGACAGGCTCTCTTTTTCCTAGACTTTTACTCCCAGCAATTAAGACAGACTTAGAATAACTAGTTCTAACCTCATGTCTCTGACATTCTCAGTAATTATCCATGAGTAGACAAGACCTTTTCTCCTGATCTTTGACAGACCTTGAGTAAGACAGAGCCTGTCTTTAGTAACATTATGACTGGTGAAGCTGGTATAAGGCTTTCTCTGTGGAAACAGTAGATGAGTTTGATTAAATGGCTGATGTTTTAACACATTTATTGCAGTGAATATTCTGCAGGCAATGATAGTTCCCTTATATCAGTGGTAACAGAAGGCAATACTCATCAATAATCATTAATTAAGGCAGACACATTCCTCCTCTTGTGGTTCTATTTCAGGACCGTGGCTGTATTCAGTGGAAGTAAAAGGATAGCAAAGGAAATGAACATTTTAAATTACGACACCAAGACTCACTCATCTATATCTGTCAGTACACAGCACTGTGAAATTTGCACCAGCTCAGATTGATTATTTGGAGCTTTACATTGGGTTTGATTGTTTTGATTGTCCAGGTTCCTAGAGGCCACACAATGTACAAAATAAAAATGGCAATTTAAGGAGTTTAATTTAGAAATCAGGAGAGAAATTATGCCACGTTAGGAAAAATAAATCTATCAAACAAAATTAATTCTCATGGACTAGAAAATGTTATCTCTCAATAATTGTACTTCTTGAAATGAAATGTTAGTGCTGGTGCCTAGGTATTTGCATTATTGATGGACTTATTTCAGGTGCATTTCTTCGAAAGTGGAAGTTTCCTGTTTAATGCTTCCTAACAGAATGAGTTTTTGAGATGGGAAACATGCTGAAGGCTCATTACTGATACTGGTAAGACAACTTTTGTCCTCATAGCATTTCAGTATTTACCCTTAGCTGTGAAGTATAGAGTTTTGAATCATTACAGGTGTCAGCAAATGACCTGGTTGTATTCAGATCTTTAAGGCACATACATGAAATTGTTCTGTACTAGTGTATAATTGCCTCCTGTGCATAAAAATGTATAGAAGATAATTTTCATGATCATTTTTAAACCCTTATCTTCTCTACTCAAAAGCTGGAACTCAAATACAGTGTCTTAAATAGACCCAAATGACAAAGTTGTTGGTGTCAGGTCAGCTGGCTTAACATGTGTGACACTGTGCCTGAAAAAAAAACATGCACATACCTTTTAATACCTTTACTGCTAAACAAAACAAAAAAGGTCTTGTTGAATTTTTTTTTATGTTAAAGTTAGCAGTACATGGAGGCAGACATGAAAGCTTGCTTAGCTTAATATTTTTTGACTCAGTCATAGAGTGGAAAGTTAATATTATCAAATTTGCACTGTACAGAATTGTTCATATTAATACTTCTTTGAATTACTTAACACAGTAAGTAAGAGGGTTGTGAATCTAATGAGTTCATATACATTTTTGTTCAAGTCAGGTACAAAGAAAGATGTGCCTCATAGTATATGTACTACGGAGATAGGAATCAGTAAAAGTATTTATAAAATATTCCCTGCTATTGTTCTATAAAATTTGTAAACACAGTTATGCCATAAAACAGTACTGTTATCAAAAACCCATGTTAAAACTTCTTTTTTGCAAGATAAAACCCAAGTTCTCATGTGGAGACATCATTGAGCACTGCATTAGGGTGGTATATTTTCAGCTCTAAACATAAAGCATGCTCATAATTTCAACAATTCTACTGGCTTCAGTGAAGACTTTGCTCACCTAGATTGAATTTAATGCATTTTCAGGCTAAAGAAATATGTTATTTTTAGAAAAACACAGTAGTCAGTGAAATTCATTTCTAGCTCCTGCATTGCTCCAAGTGTATATCCCAACTTTGCACTGAGAGAAGCACTCCTAAGGACAAATTTGCAGTTTGTTTACCATGGTCAATCTGTTCTCAGGCCAACAGCTCAGGCAGCAGTTTTCAGGATACATGAATATAATGCTTTCATATGAACATCATGAAAAAGAAATGAGAGTCCTACTCTGAGACAGTATCAACTGAGAAAAAATTTTAAAATTATATATTTTTCTGTTGTAGGCTTTTACCATGATAAGACTTCTAAATCATTTGATTCAAGCCTGAAATACAATATATTCTAATTTCCATGTCACCATTTTTATTCAAATCTTTCATGGAAGTAATTAGTAGATGTAATTGGACTAGTTATTGTATGGATATACAACAGGCTCCTTTTTATTTGTATTTCTTAAAATTTTGTCTTCTAAACAATATAAATTTCAATTATCTTCCATTTTAAGATAAAACATTTGGAAAATAAGATATTTCTTAAGTTTATTTCACCGTTTCAAAGACGGTACTACAGTATTTTATATAAAGGCAAGAAACTGAACAGTATAGGGACCCATCAAAGCAAGAGAAAAATAGGGTTCAATGCATTTTAGGCCACATCAGCTGTGATGTTTCATCACTTTGCAGGAAAAGGGTTTGTATGCCTACACTTTTTCACCAGAAATTCAGGCAGTTCACTCAACCCTTTTGTTCAGCTTCAAAGAGACTGCATGAATGTGAATGTATTCTCCTTAATTCTCTTTTTTTTTTGTTTTTTTCCCCCCCAAGAAGATTTGAGTGGCTTATTACCCATTGCTATCCTACAGTGGCACATTTGTTTCATAGAAGATAATCAGCTTTTGGTGTGGTCGTAGAGGTCCAATGATTTGTTATTTTCCACTGATACTCCATTTGTTGTACAGAATAAAGGAAGGACAATGCCAAACATAAAGCTTGATATGATTTACTTTGGTAATTGTGTCTTCCTGTTCAAATTACAGTTCTTATTTTTTTTTTCATTATCGTTTATACTATTTTTTTCTTCCTTCTAATTAAAAAAACCACAAAAAACTATGTGTGTCTCACCAGCCTCACTTTGATAGTAAGAAATACCTCTGATTTAAAGAAAAAAAAACAAATAAAACAAATTATAAGACCTGAAAAAGTATTTAGAGGCATGTAGTTTTATCTTTCTGATATGATCTGGGAGGTGAAAGGAACACAGTGCTGTAAGCAGCAAAAATTTATCAAATTTATGTTTATCTTCCATGTTACTGTTATCAGCAGCATTGTTGTTGGTGATAATTTTTAATTTGGGGCATTTTGGCTTTTAGGGGTAGATGATCTAAAAATAAACTGTCTCAAGCCAAATCTAAAGCCTTAAGGATCTTCTGTTGGACAACAGTTTTGGCCTTGGGCTCATTTACTCTTTTTACCCTTCCTCATTGTTTTTTTTTTTTTTTTTTTTTTGTTTTTTTTGTTTTGTTTTTTGGTTTTTTTTTTATGTTTCTCTTGTTTCTTTCACCAGACTCCTTTCCATTTGTTAGACTTTTGTTTGAAGAATATGTTCAGTTCAATGATTCTTTTGTCCTATTTTATAGAATCATTATTTTGGAAGGGACCTCTTGAGATTCTTTACACAACAATTACCTACAGCGGGTTAACCAGAACCAGACAAGTTTTAAATATTTCATGAATGGAGACTTCACAATCTCCCTGGGCAACCTGTGCCAGTGTTTGACCACCCTCACATGAAGTGTCTTCTTGTGTTCGGATCTTGTCCCGTGAGTGGGCGCTGCTGAAAGAGTTTAGCTTCTTTACACCCCCCATCACTTATTTATACACATGGATGAGATCCTTCCTGAACCTTCTCTTCTCAAGGCTGAACATTCTCAGCTCTCTTAGCTCTTTTTTCTGTCATCACGTGATAGATGCTCCAGTTCCTCAATAATGATCATGTGCTAGACTTGCTCCATTATGTCCACATTTCTCTCGTATTGGGCAGCCCAGCACTGGGCACAGGACTCCAGATGTGTCTTGCCAGTGTTGAGCAGAGGGGAAGGATTCTCTCCCTAGACCTGATGATAATGCTTTGCGTAATGCAGCCCAGGAGGGAGTTGGCCTTTTTTGCCATAAAACCACGTTGCTGGCTTCTGGTCAGCTTGTTGTCCACCCAGACACCCAGGTCCTTCTCTGCCAACCTGCTTTCCAGCTGGTAAATCCCAGCCTGTTCTGTTACTTGAAAGCTGGACTAGATGACCTGTACAGATCCTTTCTAACCCAAACTGTTGTAAGATCCTATGATTTATTCCTCCCTAGTGGGAGGACTTGGCATTTCCCTTCTCTGAACTTCATGAGGTTCCTCTCTGCCCATTTCTCCAACCAGCCCACCCATCTGGTCTATGAATCAGGCCTGCTGGTTTTGTATCATTTATGAACTTGCCGAGGGTGTGCTCCATCCCATCGTGCAGGTCATTAAGGAAGATGTTGAATGGTATTGGCTGCAAAGTTGACCTCTGCGGTACACCAGTGACTGGCCTCCAGTTGGACTGCGTGCCCCTGATACAGGATTTTATGTCACAAACTTGAGTTGTCTGTGTCAGTTTTCTGGTGTGTTTTACAACTTTCCAATAACTATGCCATTACTGATAGTATTCTAGTCTGCAATGGAGCTAGCTAGCATTTGCTCTTTCTCCTATAATGCATGATGTATTCTATTATAATGGTTTCAACTAAAGAATAGCAGACTACTGTTTTCCCAGATGTTTTCCAAATACAATGCAAATCTCCCATTAAATGAGCTATTATTTTAGGTTGCCTTGAGACAGATAGAGAAAATATGGACTTTAACAAGAATATTAAGGGGTATAGGAGACATGGTAAGGCTGAAAAAATTGGGACCATTTAATCTAGACAAAAGACAATGAAGAAACAGTCTCCAGATCCATAAAAAGATATGCAAACATGAAAGGAATGAGTTATTCTTCATTTCTATTCTTTCTCATGTGAGTACAATGTGAAGTAATATATTAAAATAAATTAATAATGGACTTAAGGGGAACGATTTTAATGGTTATAAAAGGGGAAAAATGGAGCAGAGATTGTAGTCTTTAGTATTATAAGCTTTAGAACAGGCTAGGAAAATATTTTAGGGGAATAGCCTAGATATTTGGGGCAGAGATACTCCTCTGAGGACTAATTCCTATTATTATGACTGTTTCTGTTCCATTTGTTGCTCATGGGTTATCACCTCTTTTAATTTTTGAGAATCTAAGTGTCAAGGGTAGTTTTAAAAAGTATAAAATGACCAGAAAGTTAGAGCAAAAACTAGCTGAGCCATTTTAGAGTAAATCAGCAGTTATGAAAGACTTTGTTTAATACATCCGTCATCAAAATTATTCAGTCTAGTAGCTGAATATTTGGTGTAAACAGATAGAAATTTATATCCATCTCCCAATGAGAACAGAACAAAAGACTGAAAAGAATAGTTCACCATTTTACCTGAGCTGCTGCTTTTTCACTGTTAAGCATAATTCTGCCTTAGATAAGCACCTTTTAACATTCTGAGTGAAACAGGCTGCAAAGAGCTGAGATTTTAGTATGTAGTAAAAAAAGGCAGGAATCAGATACATGTTGAAAAGGCAGCATAGTGACAGAACGTAGATAGTAACAGTTAGGAACTACTATTAAAGCATATAAGGTCAGAAGAAATGTTCTCCTCATATCAAATAAGACCTGAGGAGAATTCAAATAGTCTTAGATTAAAAAGAAAAAAAAATCAATAGAAAAATTTATTTCCATGACAAATAGATAAAAAAGAAAAATGAGCATAATGAAAGCACCTCTTAAATTGCAAGCTATTTACTAATAGCAAACAAATCTGAAAATGAAATAACTAAGTTATCTGCCTAGCCTTCATGCTACAGGAGTAGCATGAAAACACTCCTGGAGTGTTTTTTTATACAAATCATAGTTTTATACATGGCAGTTCTGGGAATACATTTCCACTGAGGACAAGTTTGTTTCAAATGTCTTTCTTTTCAGAACAAAACAAACAAACAAACAAAAAAAAATAAAACAAAAAAACCACACAAATCCACTGAAAGTTTATTTTAAATAAATGTACAAAAACATGTGATACAAAGCTAATAAGAGAGACAAGCAAACCATTTTTTAAAAATATCTGTTGTAAACATCTTTCCCTTTTGTCACTGAGGATGTGTTTTTATCTATTCCTCTTGTTCTCTCCTGGACACCAGTCTGTTTTATGTATCAAGTCCAAATGGTGATATTTATCTGCAGCTTCTTGAACTTGTGTATCTTAGCTATATGCATGATATATCTTTGTGCTTCTGGCTCCCTGATATGTGTTTCACTTACTCTAGTCTTCATACCTTCCCACCTCACAATTCAGTACCTGAAGATCTCTGTCTGTGTTCAAAGTACACAGTATTTTAAAGGTTAGAGCACGTAGCAAAGTTACTGTAAAGCAACAAGTTATTGCTTGGCTAGTGGGGTGCTGTGATTTTCCCTTTCTATGCTCTTACCTTTTCCAAATATCCCACTCAGCTTTCCCCAGAGTGGAAAACTGCTAATCTATGGTGAGTGACATTACATCTCCTGTGCGTTAACAATGGATATACAGTGAATTATCATACTTTCACTGATGACTGTAGACTTTTTTTTAACGCTTAACAGGAATGCCTGTTTAAGTTCCATTCCAAAGAATCTCAGTGAAACCAAAATGGATTAATCTTTTCCAGCCATTTTGGTGACAGGAGAATGAGAAGAGGAAAATTACCTCAGCAATGGTGACCAGATTTCTAATTCTGAGTTCACACTGCTATGGAAGCCCACAGTGACTTTCAAAATATCACTTATGTTGGGACTGTGCTCTTGAACTTTCATACTAACCAAATGTTTCCTTCTTTCAAATATTTGAGTTTATAAACTTTATAACCTGGCTATAATTGTATAATCAGTTATAATCTACAATGGTATGATAAATGTCAGCATTTCTATTTCCATTCCATACTAAGTTACATCTTCTAGTTTCATTACATGTGATGAAAGTTTTGCCAGTTGCCAAAACAGCAGAAGGACCTCCCTAGAGTGTCAGTTTTGAGCACCAGATGCTTTTCCACTATAAATATCTGTATAAATGTATGCAGAGTATAGACGGTTTTTTAATTGGGCCCACAGCATTTTTTACCTGCTTTATATGAGAAAAACTCTACTCCTTTCCTAAGGAGAGCAAAATGAAAACTAGACCTTCTCTACTTGATATTGAACAATTTTTAAGCTTGTTTATAATTCAAGTTACTTCAAGTAAGCCAGTGTTCTTTGAGGTACACAATGAGACATTGTTTTCAAACCCTATTTTAAGATTATTATGTGGTGGGTTGACCTGGATAGATGCCACACGCCCACCAGAGTTGCTCTGTCACTCCCCTCCTCTGCTGGACAGAGGAGAGAAAATATAACAAAAGACTTGTAGATTGAGATAAGGACAAGGAGAGATCACTCACCAATTATCATCACTGGCAAAGCAGACTTGACTTGGGGAAATTAATTTATTGCCAATTAAATCAGAGTAATAAGAGTAATGAGAAATAAAAAATCTTAAAAAAACCCCTTTCTCTCACCCCTCCCTTATTCCCAGTTCAACTTCACTCCCAGCTTTCTCTACCTCCTTCCCCTCCAAGAAGCACAGGGGAATGGGGAATGGGGGTTTTGGTCAGTTCATCACACGTTGTCTCTGCTACTTCTTTCTCCTCAAGGACTCCTCACACTCTTCCCCTGTTCCAGTGTGAGGTCGCTCCCACAGGAGACAATTTGCCATGAACTTCTCCAATGTGGATCCTTGCCACGGACTGCGGTTCTTCAAAAACTGCTCCAGCATGGGCTCTTCTCTCCATGGGGCCACAGGTCCTGTCAGGAGCCTGCTCCGGTGTAGGTTTCCCATAGGGTCACAGCCTCCTTTGGGTACCCACCTGCTCTGGCATGGGGTCCTCCCTGGGTTGCAGGTAGAAATCTGCTCCACTGTGGACCTCCATGTGCTGCAGCGGACTGCCTGCCTCACCATGGTCTGCACCACGGGCTGCAGGGGAATCTCTGCTCTGGTGTCTGGAGCACCTCCTGCCCTCCTTCTTCATTTGCCTTGGTGTCTGCAGAGTTTTTTCTCTCACATATCCTCACTCCTCTCTTCTGCCTGCTGTAGTGCAGTTTTTTTTTTTTCCCCTTCTTAACTATTTTATCCCAGAGGTGCTACCACCGTTGTGATGGGCTCAGCCTTGGCCAGTGGTGGGTCCATCTGGGACCCAGCTGGTATTGGCTCTGTCGGACATGGAGGAAGCTTCTAGCAGGTTCTTACAAAAGCCAGCCCTGTAGTCCCCTCACTACCAGAACATTGCCATGAAAACACAATAAATTTAGTCTAGCTGAAGTTGTTGGTCTTAATAAACAGCTATCTGGAAGTCAGTATGTGTGATGGTATATTCCCTTTTTACTTTAATTCTATGAATGCATGAAACTGTTACAATTTGCTAGTTTCTAATACCCCACATCTCTTATCTTTCCCCACAGCCACATTATCTTTACTTTGAAATTTTACTCCAGGGATGACATGATAAATTTTGAAAGCTAATTCAGTGAGTATTAGGTTATTAACTCCATGACCTACTCAGGATTAGTTAACCTTTTTGTTTAACACGTTTTCTTAAATGATGCAGTGTTAACTTTAACACCTTTGATTTAAATAAGTGGCCTGTATGCAGTGGATGTGATTCTGCACTTGTCACAAGGTATAAAACATTACATTCAGATAATGAATGTGATAAAGTCTTTCCTTAGAGAAGGATCTCTTACAAAAATGGATTCTATCCATATAAAGTCAAATTCTTCCAAGAAATCTGTGTAAAGTTTCCAGGGATTTGGTGTCAGTGCCTCAGCTGAAAATTATGTTAGAATCTTTTGAGTTCACAGTCTGCATTTTTTTTTACTCAAATGTATGTCTCCTGGATATACATCTATTTGACTTATATCATATTGATCTGAGTGTACAGAAGACAATCTCCTCTTGGCCATCAGTCTCTTCTGTTTATTACTGTGCTATTCATTAACACTAGCAGTTGACAACATAAGTAGCACCTGAGAAATCCTTTTCTTTCACATTATGCTTTTGTGAAGATTTTTTGCCCAGAGCAGCCTGCTTTCTTTCCATCCTACTTTTGCCCATAGCTCAAGCTGTCTTTCGTGCCTCTCTCCTACTTTAGCATTGCTTCTTTCTCACATTCTGGATACCAGGCTGATGTAACACCAAAAACTCGGGAGAGAGAGGCCTCCTACTTCATTTATGGTGCTTTTTTTTTTTTTTTTTTTTTTTTCCAGAAGATCATGGTTCCTGAAAAAGAAAGGAGAACCAGGATGTACAGGTCCGACATAGAGTAAGATTAATCACTCTGAGAGTGGATTATTCCTCACTAATTTCTTGACAAAACTGAAAGGTTATGAACATGTAGAAATGGAGTTTTCCACAACATTTTGCAGATTTTAGACATTTTGGAAAGAATAAGTGTTTTTTAACATGAGGGTGTTTTTTAAAAATTATTATTATTTCTATTTTATTTTTCTCTATCCTTGTTTTCAGGAACAATGCTCCACTGGATTTAATGGTAGCTACATCTACATAGTTAACTTACAATCCAGTAGGAATTCACTAAAAGTTTCATCAGACACATTAGATGAATTACATAACCAATTTCAGAAGGAGATGTTGGAATCCAGTTCTGTATTTCTGTTGCTCTCTTCCCTTCCTCCTTCCTCTTGACACATATAACAAGTCAGGTTTGTTCTTACTTTTGACCCTATGAATCTTTAACACTTTCCACAAAATTTTACAATTGAAGCAAAATAAATGAATCCTGCCCTTAATTCTACATCTGTTCTTATACATACATACAGTTTTGAATTGCAGCTGGCTGCTTGGCAGATGGAGATGGAGGTGAATTGAAGTCCCCACAGAGAGATGAACCCAGGCCTCTCACATTCAGAGGGAGGGGGATCCTGTTAAATTAAAAATGCAAGGTTGTTTTGCTTCCCGAGCCACATCAGTGTTTTCAAAGAGAAGCATGATCTTTGTTTCCATTTCTGAAAGATTCAGATACCTCATCAGGCAGTGTGTTTCAGAGCTCCAAATTCCAAGTAAAGATGTCAGGTACATTTCCACAGCCTGAAGTTTGATTTTAAGCCTCTGGGAAAGCTGGGACCTAACACACACCTTTACCATCTGCATTCTTTACTTGTTACTTTGATGATCTATGCCTTCCACTCAGTTCACTGGTTATTACAAAATCTTATTGTTTCCCTTAATATTCCCCTGGTCTCCTGTAAAACACAGGAAGTCCGATCATCTAACTTAGAATTCCATCTCAGGAGATTATAATTTAGGCATTGCAATATTTAAATTCTTCTAAGTTAATTGCTCAAGATACCATGGTAAATTTATATCAGACGAGATAATTGAACTCTGATTCTGAATTCCAGGCTTGAAAACTGTCATGCTTTTTGTCCCTTGCAAATAGTTCACCAGCTGAAAAAGTCAAAGATGCAAAATACAGTAGAAGCAGAGAAAAAATAGATGGCAGTTATGGTCAGAAATATAACTTCAGAAAAGCTTTTAAAGTGAGTGTTGTAGCAAGCAGCAAACAACTTCACCTGGCTGCTTTTCCACGTCCTTACCTTCTCTTGAACAGGAGGAGATACTGCTTCTCTTCCCTGGGGAAAAAAAAAAAAAAAAGAAAGAAAAATAAGTGATTGCTGGCCGGTTCAGCAGTTATCCACAGCTGCTTCTGTGCTATTGCTTAACCATCTGTGGTGCAGCTTGCGTAGCCAGCTCCATTAGTCTCACAGGACTGGTAGCAGAAGCCATTCAGGAGGGGTTGTCTAATGCAAACCCAAGACTAGAGAGGCCAGTATTGCTGGAATAGTGAGACTATTACTTTTGCGTGTATGTGCATAGGTATGTGCTGCATTTCCAGTTCCTTTAACAATATGTTAGTATTTCTGGGAGCACAGTTATTTAGATCTTCAGATTAAAAAGATACTGCATTTCTTGTCTGCATCATGAATAAAAAAAGTACCATTTTTTGGACCTGCTAGCTTTTTCATTTCTCCTTCATATTTTAAGTAGTTTTGTTCCGTTTCCTGTTCCCTGTTAACCAGAGATCTTTTGCAGAATAACTTTCTTTACTTTTATATTGCCTGTGTTGTCTAACTTATTATATATATTTATATATATATATCTAAATAAAGTAATTCATTTATGTTATGAATGTGAGAGGAAGAGACTTTGTTTAACTTTCACCTCCTCTCTTGACACAGATTTTTTAATAAAAGTCCTCTAGGTGAATGAATAATTGGGAATTGTAGGCAATTAGAAAACAAACAAAAACCCCTAACAAAGAAACAACTAAACAACAAATAAACCTTTCTTAAACATTACCTATTCATTCATAGTTTTCATTATTTTTTTTCCTTCCCATTGAGTTTTGTTCATGCCTGGTTTTGGATTAGGAGATAAATCCTTTTAACGTGTTATAGCCCTGATCCTCAAAGGCTTGTGGATTCTTAGCTCTGAGAGAAATAATGGAATTTAGTTGCTTTGGAACACAACTGAAAAAAAAAACAACCCTTGTGTCTTTATCTTGCTGGTTAGGGTACTCTGCTTGGATTTAGGAAATGAAATGAATCCATGAGCACTCGTAATCATCTTGTCTTTAACTGACACAATGAAGTTTCTCAGAGAATTGTCCTATGTTGTTTCTACCTTTCTTTTTTTTTTTTTTTTCTAAAGCACCTATTACAAATGCCTGCTTCATTGCTTTTTAGAGGATCTGTATTAGTCATTGCTTTTTTTAACCTTGCAAATATTTTTTGAATGCTGTCTGATATTTCAAATCCATCACGTGGCAGAGTTATGTCACTTTTAGAGTGATTCTTTGCAGAGAAGCAGTGTGTGGTTTAGATTTCACATGCCTCATTACCATCTCATTTGCTCTTCTTTTGAGGGGCAAAGAGAGGCCATGCCACTCTGATGGCAGCATCTGGAAGACTTCTGTTCAACACTTCCTTCCTCAGCTCACACAGCACAGCAAGACTTTTACTTCTTCAGAAGAGGTGCATAATATACCTAGTGAAACAGGCTTGTTTTGTTGACCGTGAATAAGGGAAAAGTGCCTGTCCTTGTCACGTGTAGGACTGAGGATGTCCAAGATGCTTCACTATAGGTTTGTAAGCACTAAATCTACCAGGCAAGTCTGATGTTCTTACATTTGATGTTATTACATTTTGATGTGATTACAAAGCTAGCAAATGATCTTAGTCTCAGCATTAATTAAAATCAACTTGGAAAATTACTCTTTCATATTGACAGGATCTAACTACAGGGCTGTAAAATAAAGCAACGATGAATAACAATGTGTCAGGTTTTGATGAGGTATGGTCCTTTGTTTGATCAGGTCCTATTCTGACATTATTAATAATAAACTTAGGTGGAGCCTTGGCCCTACTGAAGTGAATGACAAAACTCTTACTCCGACAGGCTAGGATGTGCAATAAAATGGTACATTAACAAAAATCCCATCTGATATTACACTTAGCTTCAAATAATGCTAGGAACAGAAAGTACATTAAAAATAAACCTATTGCAGACAGTTAAAAATAAAAAAAGGAGGAAATAAAACTAGTTTTGGTTTGAAAATATGTTGTTTTATTAGTGCGTGAATAGAAATAGTATAAAATACCCTATTCAAGGTCTGGAAAAATAAAAAAAAGAAAGAAAAACCTCCCCAAAAGTAATAAAGCTGGCAGAGATACCGTGGGTAATATTTAAAAGTAAGATTGTATTTTATATGCAAAACATCTGAAATCTTGAGTAATGCAAAGTTGACAATAGGATTATTTAGTTAACGGTTATCTTGATGATTTCCACACATATACAGGTGAACACCTGCCATTGTTTAAGAGGTGAAAAAAGTTGTTTTTTGTATTTGTTATTTCTATTGCTAAACTGCAACTGAACAGAATAAAAGATACACTCTAGAAGAGCCAAGGCCTTATTCTAGAGTCTAAGAAACATTAATCTATATGATTAAGGAAAATATATAAAGGGTGGTTAAGAGAAAGACTAAGACTAAACTTTTTTCTATATCTCAATGAGTAATTAAAAAGATTATACATATACATCAATAGAAATGTTGAGACATAACTTCCCTTCTTTTAAATTAAAATATGCAAATTCTATAAGAAAAACAAGTATTGGCAACATACTGATAGCAACAGCTTCTGGGCATTACCAGAGAAGAAAGCTGGATTATTAAACAGGAATTGTATTGATTCACCTAATCAATGTTCCTCGCTAACTGACAACACTGTTAAGTAGATTAAAGATTTCATGGAAGATATTTGTCTGGTAAATGTATTCACATTGGCTTGCTCTCACATCCCTGCAATACTTTGTCCTATGTCATGTCATGTCATTATTAAAGCATGAAGGCCATAGATTTATTTGTAAGGACTGAAGTCAAAGAAAGAGCAAAAACTTGTTTTTCTGAAGAGGTAAATTCTACAGATACCTTTCATAGGAACAATTATTATAATATCTAGCAGGTATACTGTGCATCTTATCCACAGATGTCAGAAATATTTACAAAGAAAGAGAAATGGTAAAAGAAAAAATGCTGAAAAGCTCCCTGAGAGAGGTTTTATGAGCAAATAGAATATTTGCAATGGCCAAAGTAGAGGACTTTCAATCTCTGTTTGTATGAATTCGGTGCATTTTGAGTAAAAGTCTGAAGTCAGTCAGGAGCATGTGTTGATCTGACAAATAGACCTGGCTGAAAATCAGTGTTCAAGCTTGTAGCAAGCTTGAAGTTTGCCTATCCTGTCAAACAGTTTGGCTTCTAAGACCCAGACCCTGACCTTTCGATTTTCCACACTACATAATCGTTGAGTTGTTTCTAAATCTTCTTTTGGAGCACTATCAGTCAGTTTCCCATGATAAATAACCCATCTGTTATTAAAAAGAGAGCTTTCTATGGAGATTGTTTTCAGTACAGAGAAAGGATGAAGGTGCAAACAATTCGGTTTGATTTGGTTTGGTTTGGTTTGGTTTGGTTTGGTTTGGTTTGGTTTGGTTTGGTTTGGTTCGGTTCGGTTTGGTTTGGTTTGGTTTGGTTTGGTTTGGTTTGGTTTGGTTTGGTTTTCTTCTCTGTAGCATCCTCCATTATTGCCTGGTGAGTACTGTTTCTTGACAATTAACACAACTTCATGTGACTTGCCTTGAGGCAAGCAACAGTCATCCTGAGTTGTATGCTATAAACATTTCACCATAGCGGGACTAAACACAGATTTCTTATTATATCATAGGCATACACAGAAAAAATAAAGACGTTTTGGGAGTGCTGCACATGACACAGATCCAGGGCCAAGTGTTAGGTAGCTGTGTCCTGTCTGCCCTAAGGGCATTTGACTCTATGTGGTCTGTGTGTGAACCACTGCCTCTGCTCACTAAGAATCAAAAATCACTGTGTGTCACAGATGCATTTAGCAATATAGATACGTATTTTGTTCCTTGGAGAGTTTGATCCAAATCAGACCAAACCCTAAGATGCTGGAATTTCAAGCAGTTTTACTGTTAACAGTAAAAACTGCTTGTGTCCACAGTAATAGTACAGGCACAAGAAGACCAAAGCTAATGACAAGATGTGCTACTGTCTATGGCATGGTGCCAGGCGCAGCATCTCTTCTTGCAATGGATTCACAAAAAGTCCTTTGAAACCAAGATTTTTCAAACTAATACATAGAGCCCTGAGGATTGAAACCACTGATGCATACCTGTTCACAAGAAGGAGCTCACAGCTGAGATGAAAGGCCTCTAAAGATGATGAGATTTTAATAACCTGGGACACTAAATAGTTTCTAAGCCTGTACATTGATCCTGCAAATTTCTGAGTTGTGCCATACTCAGTGTACACTGCTGAATCTTATCCTTCCTTCTACTTGGATTGATATGATAGAAATTCCAATGTAGTTGGAATAGGGTACAGGTATAGTTCAAAAGCAAGTATCTTTAAGGTTTTGGATTTGCTATAATAATAATAATAATAACAACAACAATAACAACAACAATAATAATAATGTTATTGTTATTTACCATATGTCTGTTCATCGGGTTACAATGGACATTACATTTGTGAGAGACATAAGGGCACAGCATTTATAAGTGTGCAAGCCTAAGTGTTAGAATTTACTTTAAAAAACTGATGGAAGCACTAGATTATTTTTATTTATCTCCACTGTACTTATGGACAGGAAATTTACTGGAAAAATTAAAGAAAAACAGCAGATGGTAGGCTGAAAGAGTCTTCAGTTACCATAGCCTTCAGAGTTACTGTAAATACAACTAAACCAGAATCCGAGCTGGGACTACATTACAGACTTTTGCTCCAAAATCTCAGATATTGTTTTAACCACAAAAAGAAAAACCTTGAAACCTGACCCTTATTAAATGCAGTAGTACAAAGATTTGAGATTTGAACTGCCTTATCTCTCTGTGTAAGACAGTGATGTCTTCATAAGCAGAGTTTGGAAAAGAACACTACTGTCTCTTCCCTACAGTAAAGCCACTGAGAAAGAGACTGGCCTGGAGAAGAGCAGCAAACTAACTCACTTAATAAGTCCTACATTTTGTTGCTGCTGATTAAACATCTAATAAAAACATACTACTGTGTATATTTATACCACAATTTTGATAAAAATAGAGGTACATGATTTGCCCACAGGATAAATTCTTCTTTCACAGTTCTCCTTTCTTGGTCTTCAACTCAAGAAAGGGAGCAGGAGAATGCTTTGGCAGCTTTCAGCACTTTGTAGCTCAGAATTCAATCACATATTCTCCCATTATTCCCTTTTCTGACTAATTCTTTCTGAAACTATTATCTTGAAATAACAGCAAATTCCTCTATTCAAATTCATCAGTAATATTCCTCTGTGTCACAGATGCATCAACCCATATTACTTAATGGGCACAAACCACACTGATGTTCAGAACAGCTATAATACAGTCATGGCTAAAGAAATGCTGGATGCATTTCCTTCCATGAGACCCTGACCTATTGAGGACTTTGCTCTTTCTATAGAAAAGACCTCATACACTATGCTGACAAACAGCAACACAAAATTCTGGGACAGATAGTGAAAGCAGACACTGCACAAAGGTTTTGTTTTGAAAAACTGAGCTGTAATATGAGATTCTAAAGGCCAAATGAGGAAATACAGAAAATTGGAGGTCAAAATTGGTCTAACCCTTCTCTTGCTGAAGGAAATGACAAAAGTTTTTGTAAGAAATGCTAATTCCTGGAAGAGCAGAGCCTTCTAGCTATGGATTTCATTCTGTGGAATAAATGTAGATTTTTTTTTCAAAACAGATCTCTACCAATTTACATTAACCAAGATTCTCTCCCCTCAAATGTTGCAAGATTGAATAAGATTGTTTCCCCCTACACAGCTGAGGTCAATTAGGTTTCTCTCAGAAGCCTTAGCTTGTGAGAACTGTGCAAAGTGTAAACTTGGAGGTAACCAACAGTAAAAGGAAGCTAAATTGAATGCTATCTGTCCTTTTTCCTTTTAGAAGTAAAGAAAACAGAACACTGCTTTGTTCATGAAAGCCCAGCATCCCACAGCTCAGCAGTCAGTCTTTGATTTAGAGCTGGTTTGCACCATGGGTGCTGTGACACTGTTTTTTTTGGGTGGCAAAAACGAAGATAACAAGGCACTTAATAAGATTAAATTATTTAGAGATACGTCTGCAAAGTATAGTTTAAAAACATCAGATGTGTTCTTTTTCTCTCTTCCCTCCCCTTTCCATCTCTTACACAGGAAAAGACAGACTTCTGAATCACTGTGTTTTGCACTTTTTTTTTTTTTTCCTTCAAGACCTTATATTTTTATTTAAATAATAACAAAAAATCCTTTGTAACTCATTGATGTATTTTTCACTATTATCATGAAAGCAAATTAAAAAGGCATAGAGAGACAGAACAAAATAGTGAACAATTTTTAATGACAATTAAGAATTAGAAACACAGAAAAAAATGTACAGTTGAGTTGCTCCTAAGAAAACTAGAATTAATTGCACCTAACTGTCCACAGAATTATTTCCAGTATCTTGTGACTAATTCTTTCCCCCCTGTGCTTATCCCTACCCTCCTATTCTCAGCTCCCTTCTGTGTCTCTATATTCAAAACACTTGTTGCTTTCTCAAATCTCCTGTTTATTTTTCTGGGTCAGAAGCAGCATATGCTCTGCCTGATTTACAGGTTCATGTAAGTGCACTCCTAGATTGGCGAGGTGGCTGCTACCTCTTGGGGCAGGTGAGAGCAAAAGTTAGAACTACTTTTCTCCCTTTTTCAGGTAGTACTGACTGAAAAAATGACCATCTCTTACTAATGGTATTCATGAAACCTACGTAAACTTTGTCTCTTTAAGACCTTACCTGAAAAGCTAGTTGAAGTACTGAAAAGCTAGTTGAAGATTTCAGTGCTGTTAGCGGAGGACTGAGAGATAAAGATTATGTGATTATATAAAATTTGTTGCCTTAGAAAAACATGTTAAAGGTTACAAAGATAACTAATTTCTGGCTTGATATGTCTTAACATTGGTTCCAGAAGGACTTAACATTTTAAAACAATTCAACTCCAAGATTTCCATTGTAAGAATGTGTTAAAGTCCTTCCAGAAATTTGATTTTAGTGACTTCTGTCCATAAAATGCCCATGAAATTTTCAAGTTTTCTTTCAGTTGGGTTCACAGATAAACTAAGAAGATCAAAAAAAGAATGTCCACTAGTGAAAATCACTGCTTTCTGTTTTCATTGCAAATATGAATTTAAATTTAGAAACTTAAAAGCAGAACCATGTGGAGAAATACTTGGGAAACACGGTTCAGAGAAGTTACATTGTTTCAGAAAGATTTTTAGTCTTGAAACAGCAGGTGCTCCTTCTAGCCTCTGGAATCTTCACACTCCCCTGTGCCAGTAGACAACTTTGTACCTTGTTACTTATCATGGAAAGGGTCTAAGACTGGGAAGAAACTGTGCTAATCATTGAGGAAGCTCTGAGATCTATTGACACAGCTGTATTAAGATGATGCTTTTCATTCTGATGATACTCAGCCAGTCTAACCTGACTCAGGATAACAAACCTTGGCATTCTTAAGAGAGGCAAAAAAAAGGGAATAGTGTTTTTGACTGCAAGCTGAAACGAAATATATTCATAGAATAGTTTGGTTTGGAAGGGACCTTCAAAGCTCATCTAGTCCAACCCCTCTGCAATGAGCAGGGACATCTTCAATGAGATCAGGTTGCTCAGAGCCCTGTCCAGCCTGGTCTCAAATGTCTCCAGGGATGGAGAATCTATACCTCTCAAGGCAACCTGTTCCAGTGTTTCACCACCCTCACTGTAAAAATTTTCTTGCTCATGCCTAGCCTGAATCTCCACTCTTTTAATTTTAAACCATTACTCCTTGTCCTATCACAACAGGCCCTGCTTAATAGTCTATCCTTACCTTTCTTATAAGCTACTTTTAAGTACTGAAAAGCCACAATACGGTCTCCCCGGAGCCTTTTCTTCTCCAGGCTGAACAACCCCAACTCTCTCAGCCTTTCTTCACAGGAGAGGTGTTCAATCCCTGTGATCATTTTCATGGCCCTCTTCTGGCCCCTCTCCAACAGGTCCATGTCTTTCCTGCACTGAGGGCTTCAGAGCTGGAAGCAGGACTCCAATTTTGGTCTCACCAGAATGGATCAGAGGGGCAGAATCACCTCCCTCGATCTCCTGACTACTATAGTTTTGATGCAGATCAAGATACATTTGGGCTTCTGGGCTGTGAGTGCACATTGCTGACCCATGCCCAATCTTTCATCCACAAGTCCCCCAACTCCTTTTCTGCAGGGCTGCTCTCAGTCCGTCCATCCCCAACCAGGAGTTCCCTCAGTATCAATATCATTCTAGCTTCAAAGGAGTAGGAAACTGCATTATAATTTTGATATTTCTTGCAGAAAACAGGTGGAAATAACTGATCCGAAACACGTAGAATTTAAAAATTGCTCATCCACCATTTTTCCATAGTGTGAGTCATCAGAGCTATACACACAGTCACAGAATCACAGAGTGGTTGAGGTTAGAAGAGATATCTGGAGTCAATTTGGTTCAACTCCCCTGCTAGAGCAGGGCCACTTAGAGACTATTGCCCAGGACCAGGTCCAGACAGTTATTGAATATTTCCAGTGTGGGAGAGTCCACAATCTTCCTGGGCAAACTGTGCCAGCACTCGTTCAACCTCACAATAGAAAAAAGTGTTTCCTGATGTTCAGAGTGAACCTCCTGTGTTTCAGTTTGTGTCCCTTGCCTCTCATACTGGCACTGGGAACCACTGAAAAAAGCCTGGTTCTGACGTCTTTACAACATCCCTACAAGTATTTGTAGACATTGATGACAACTCCTCTAAACCTTCTTTTGTCTAAACAGTCCTAGTTGTCTCAGCCTTTCTTCATAGAAGGAAAGTCCTTTCATCATCTTTGTGGCTGTTTGTATGACTCTTCCAATATGTCCATGTCTCTCTTGAACTGGGTTGCTCAGAACTGTACACAATACTTCAGGTGAGACCTCATCAATGCTGAGTGGGAGGATCGCCTCCCTCAACCTACTGGCAATAGTTTGCCTAATGCAGCCCAGCGTACCATTTGCGGTTAGGGCATGCTGCTGGCTCATGTTCAACTCAGTGTCCACCAGGACCGCCAGGCCCTTTTCTGCCAAGCTGCTTCTCAACTAAGCAGTCCACAGCACATGCTGGTGCCCAGGGTTGTTCTTTCTGAAGTGCAGGACTTTGCAGTTCCCCTTGTTGAACTCCATGAGGCTCCTGTAATCTCATTTCCGCAGCCTGTTGAGGTCCCTCTGGCGTATTAGCCACTTCTGCTGGTACAATTTCATCTGCAAACTTGCCAAGGGTATGCTCTACCTTATCATCCACGTAACTAGTGAACATGTTGAACAGGACTGGACTCAGAGTGGACTCCTGGGCTGCACTGCTAAATACTGGCCTACAACCACACTTTGCTCTGCAGATCACCACTCTCTGTTCCTGGACATTCAGCCAGTTTTCAGTCCATCTTGGTGACTGCTCATGCAACCCATACATAATGATATGTCTCATAAACCAAATTAAATTTTTCTCATTAGTGTTTGAGAGGTTTCTAAGAACGTCATCTGGTTTATTTTTTTTGATTAGAAGGTGATTTAGATTGGTTTGGACCATAATAAGGTATAAAGGACTAAAATCACAAAGCAAAAAATTCAAAATCTGCACATATTTTACTCCGAAAGGGTTAATAAGATTAGAACTGGCAGCTGATATTTCAGAAATTCAAGTAAATACACAAAATGTGCAGAACCAAACCTTAATTTATTTTCTTATCTGCCACATTTGGAACTATCATTGCGTTATATAACATTCCTTAAAATTAAAACATTTCTAAAACCTATAAAGCAGCTTGTACTACTGAGTAAATTGTTCTTTATAAACTGTTTTCAAAAAATCCAACCATATGGATCTGGCTCTTCTATCTTTTACTGAGCCAGGCTCTCTTTAAAAAAAGGATTATAACAATGATAACAACAAGAAATGTTGTCAGTATTTTAAATGTTTTGACCCAAAAGTGTTTGGCATGGATTTATCTGACATATTATAAACCAGAAAAGTACTGAATTTATCCCATAGCCTTACAATTCTGGTTATATTTTGCAAGCACTATTTTTTACATTTTTTTGTGATAAGTGCATACCTTCTAGGATATAAAGAATTAAAAAGAAGAAAAAATGTGGGATTATCTCTAAGTTACTGTCATTTTTTAATTTAAAAAGTTAATTACTGTCAATTAAATGAAGTCTGTGTCTGTTACTGGCTGAAAAACATAGCACTTTTAGAAGGTCTACTTTCATTGCAAAAATAAAGAACAAAACTGCTGATTATTCAACTGACAGTGTTTTTACGTAACTGAAAAGGTGTTAATTGAAAACATGTTAGATTGATTTAGAAACATAGGGCTCAATTACCAAGTAAAATTACGGATAATTAAGGGAGTATTTTACATCCAAGTTGAAATGTATTTTCTCTGCAGTGAAGCAGGAGCTTTGCAAGTGGTTAGAGTGAGGCAGGTTTTCTTCTGTATGTGTTTAACTACTATCAGAACGATGTATATATGAAATGTCAAACCCTGAGTACCTCTGTGATGTCTTTATAGAAATCCACCACCCAAATATTATTTTTCATACAAACAGCAAAATTCCTGTATCACCACACTTATCTAAAAACTAGATACCAGCTTAGGGATTTTAACATCTGCCTCAATTAATTGGTTTTCTTTCATCTTGTTTTATTCTTATATCCAGATTTGTAAAGATCTTTTTGCTGATCTTGAAACTCAGAACTACTTCCTTTCTTAGATGTCTTCTTTGCTAAATGTGTGCACTGCAGGGGATTGCAGTGTGCTTTGTAATCCAGCACAGCACTGCACCGTGCTGTGCAGAAGGTGAGACTTAAGGAAATGGAGTCCAGATCCTTGATTCTGTTTTGGAGAGCTATCACCAAGATAAAGGGGAAGAACAAGCAGATATACTTAGATATTCCTTTTAAATGGAGTAATAGGCCTTTGCACAGCCTGGTACTCAATACATATCAGTTACAGTGGAAATAGATGTGGGTCTGCAGTAACTAATGTTTCCTATAAAGAGTTACTGATTGCATAAAAGCTGAGTTATGCATTTTGAATTTTGTCTGAAAACAAACATTGTTTCTATTTCAGTCACAGAGAGAACTGAGCAATGATAAGCCCTCATCTCATCAGAATTCATTTTCTGTCTTTCTTGCTGTGGAGCCTCCGCTGCCATCTGGTATATTTTATTTTCTTCCTCTTCAGATGCGTTTCCTTAAGAGCCAGCTGCTATAAAGCCCTCGATCTCTCAACACCTTTCTCCAATAGTTCCACACTTGAGTTACACCAGCTATTTTGTTCACTGCTGGGGAGTCTTTAGTTGATATTGGCTCACACAGCCCAGCATCACAGGTTGTGACCTTGTATGAAATTACAGGCTTTTAAGCCTAGTATTATTCAAACTAAACATGAGCCAGGTGAATGAGCAAAAGTCAAGACTCAGCTATTTATAGAAGAGTTGATTAGACAATTCAAATCTTTCTGAGTCCATCTCTTATTAGTTCTGCATGAATACTGGAGCATTCCTTGCAGGTTTTTCGAAAAGACTTTTTGGGCCCTAATTGCTTTACACTGATTATTAATGGATGTTCAGTGGTTGGAAGAATTGCTAAGATGTAGATTGTTGAGTACAGTATCAAACGAACTTCAAGTGATTTACCATGCAAATAGAAAACCTTCTTTGGGGCTTGGTCTGAGCCTGTTGTCTTTCTCTCTCCTCTTCCACACACACACATTTTACAGCAGTGACAACGGCAGGAGCAGTTCCAGTCTGGATACCAGATGTCATCTATATGCTGATGACACTACATAATAGGCTTGGCCCAGCACTTCATGAAATTGGATCACCTTTGCAAGCTGACTTCTTAGTATTTCAGAAGTGCTTGATGAGTAATAACTTAGTGCTAAACTTCGAGTCAAAGTTATGAAATTCACCTCTAATTCCAAATAAGGAACATTAGTAGCTTAGCTGCTGTTAGGTAATGCATATATTAATGATTTTTTTTTCCCTTTAGAGCTATTCAATTTCTTTAAATACCCTGTTATTTGCCCATCTAAATTACTTTTTTGCCTGGCCTGAAATAAAGAATTTCATCATGGTCCTCTGAAATTGTATCTGAATACATTATCTGTAAGGAGCAACTGTCACTGTCCTTCATGTAATCACTAGAAACTGATTTCCTGATCAAATTCAAACAAAAAGCTCCAGATCTAAAAATCGTATATTGATTCACAGAGACAATATGCTTACTGTCTGAAACATATTCTGATGGGTACAAGACCTTTTGAACTAACTCCCACTGCACACCAAAAATAGTTTTGCAGTCTTAAAGATCTGTGACATGGCTGGACCATTCATATTTTCCTTCATATGGTGACATGTGATACCCTTACAAGGGTCATCATCTGTGTCACAGATCTACAGGATTTCTGTTTTGTCTTGCTTTATGCTCAGTGCAGTACAGGCATAACTTTCCTGGCCTCTGCTTTGGAACTTCACATATGAGATTGTAAGAAGGCAAGGTTTCTTTTTGTAACTATTCCTTTTGTACTAAAATATCTTTGAGCTCTTTGGCTGGACACAGTAGTTAAAACTGTTTTTGTTGACACTGATATATCCCTGTACCTTATAGTATATCATAATAGCTTGAATACGTTAGGGTCAAAAATATTCTCAGTTCTATTTTTGTTGTTGTTGTGTTTGTTTGTTTGCCTTTAAGAAGTATTTTTAAAATTCCAGGAAGTTTATTAATGCTTATGAATTTTCTGTAGTTTCATAAAGGATTCTAACTTATAAAATTCTATAAAATAAAAGAATTAAAGAAAGCATACGGTTTCTTATTCTATTCTTTTACTGTTGGCATTTTCTCTAAGTGCCTGTTGATTTCAACCATATTTCATTTACTAAACATATTTTTAATGACCAGTGTGACAATAAAGTTCTCCATTGAACACCAAATTTGGTTGTTACAATTACACTACTGAGGCAGGGAATGTTTCCGTACTTTATACAAAATTGTTTGAGAACAATTCTTTTATTACTTGTATTGTTCTTTTAAAGGAAACATAAATTTACTATAACAGTATGAATGGTACTAGCTTTAGTAATGATGAAAGAAGAGAAAAATCAGAAAAAGCAGGGAAAAGGAAGGAGGAAAAATATAAAATAAAAGGAGGATGCCAAATTTTCTACTATGTGAACAGTTGGACAGTGAGATATAAAAACAAAATCTATGTACCAGTAGGAACAATTCTTGTTCAGAGGGATTTACTATTACATCTACAATCCCAATCTTGTCTACTTGCATGGGAGTCACAGCAAAGAATGAAAACTGAAAGGGATTATGATCAAAAGTAAAATTGATCATACTGCATTTATGTCTTTACAGGACAATGGAAATAAAAATTAAATTTAATAATAATAACCCACCATTTTTTAGTGGCATTACTCCTTAGTCATAGTTCTGCTGTAGAGAATATGGCAATGCATATGTCTGCATTAGCAAGTAATGTAATAGGAAGAAATCAGTAGGTCAGTTGTTGAAAAGGCCCTGTTATATACAATTAAAGGCACGTACATCAGACTAGATTTAGTCTGTTCCATTGGACCAACCATACCTACTATTCAGTTCAAAGCTTTCTGATGGAAAGTTATTTCACAAACTAAATTGTCCTCCTGTGACCTTCTTAAGAAGTCTCACCCTGTCATTTCAAACACCTCATGCAGAAGAAGATTTTGTAGCGTGGTCTCTGACAATATTGCCAGGCAAGGACTCACATCTGAAAGTTTTATTTATGTTCCTGTCTGCTCTCTTCCGGGTTTCAGCAATGTTCAGTCATAGGCCTCAATAACCTGGCCCATACACTCAAAACACATGTATAGTAGAGTGATATCCTTACCCAAACTAGGAAATAGAGCATGAGCTCCTAGGACTGCTGGTGGCCACTGTGACCAGGGTGGACCAAGGAATTGTGTTCAGATGTGCCCCTTTGGAGGATGCAGAGAAGGAGACCTGGAACGACACAGGAAGTCACCACTTCTGGCTTCAAAGTCTGTAAAAGAAGGACATCTGCAGTACCACTCCACAAGTGTAGCTGTTGTCTCTGTCCTCAGGGACATTGTTTTCACCTTCTTGAACGTTCTTCACAATTTTCTACCAATCATCAGCAAGCATGCTGTTAGCAACATCCTGATATTGTCACTAGGTTATTCTACTTCCTGAAAAACTTGAAGTGCTTTCATGCTATTAATAAATGCAGTGGTGTTTTTTCCTGGACCTGTGTTTTACTTTGCTGGATTTTCTGTCTGTGGCAGAGCAGTCCTTAGTATAAAGAAATACAATTCTAAGAATACATTATTAAAATATAATAATAGAAATAATACGGAATATAATAATGTTATTATTATATAATTATTATTATTATTGGCTCCTCTTGCAAAAGAAAACAAAATATCAGCAGGTACGCTTGGTACATAATCAAGAAAAAGTAAAACATTTATTGAAAAGTCAAACTTCTTGAATGTAGACTTGACTCCAAAAAAGCATTTAAGAACTGGTTGCTTTATTGAAAGGGGGTTTGGAATTCCTTCACACCAGCCTGCATAAGCCTCTCGCTGGTTGTTGAGGGTTTAGATTGCGGGGTGACAATAAAACCCTGGCAGATGTATTGTTAACCTTCTCTCCCACCCACTTCCCCCTTTTGCCTCTCCCTCTCCCCGCTTCCCACTCAGGACAGGCGATCGGGAGGGAAAGAAGGACAGAGAGAAGAGAGTTGGAAAAAGTAAAAATGTTTTACTAATGTTACTAATAAGAATAGAGAAAATAATACAAAATATACAAAACCAATCTTGAAAGCCTCAGCAACTGCTGAGCTGGCACCTGAAGTCCTGGATTGGACTCTGCAGCCAACTGGAGCTGGATTCAGTCTGTCACTAGACCTTAGTTTGCAGGGACAACTAGCAAGGTCCTCTCCTAATGTCGGCCATAAGCAGAAGGGAAAAGAAGGCAAAAGGAAAAAAAGGATGAGATCCTCGTGATCTCCCACTTTAATATGAAGTATTCACGTGAATGGAATGTTATACACAGTTGGTCGGTTTCTTGGTCACCTGTTTCTCGTTGCCCCTCTCGCGAAATGTCCATCCATGCTTATCAATAACTGCACATTCTATTGTTATCTATTGTTATGTTTACCAAAACATGTATCTGGTTCTCCAGGAAAATGCAGCTAATATGAAGGCTTTAGCTGACAGGTAAATTCCCTAAAAGATAAACTTGTTTTTAACAAAACCAGGACACTGGTCAATACTACAGAAACAATTATAATTTCAGTAACATATGCTTTATTTTTTTTTTTTTTCTTGACTAAACCTGTTCTGACATGATTCTTTAGAAAATTATTGGAGGGATCTGAACCCTAAACCATTGGGGATTTTCTTTGGATTGTCAATGATTTTAGGACAACTATAAACAGTAACACTATAACTCCAGTAGATTAAACATTTTCTGGACTCATCCAATCCTTCAGTTTCATATAAGTTTCTAAGATCGCTATAGCTTTAGTTCAAAGCTCATTGTTTAGGGAATACTAAAAAGTTATATACTACAGTTATCAAATACCACTAATTGGGGAGGAATCCACTGCAGGTTTGCTATTACGGAAAACACATTAAAAGCCTCATCTAGCTGAATTAACATTTGCCTTTGGTTTCCAGCTTTCTTATAGGGTAGGGGAATCTTTCTTTATTTTTAAGAAAAGGTATGGAAAAGATTCACTACTAATTATGAAAGTTATTCTGTCTATCTTTCTGGTTAGTTGCTTGGAGAGCACTGAGGAAAAGCACAGGAGTATTTCTAGGAGAGAATTTGAGGCAATCCTCTAATAGCTGTGACAGAAGATTATCTGGATGCAAGTTCCTAGTCAGAATAGATTTTCTGTCCATCAAATGAGATCCAAACCAGTTCTTTCAAGAATCATTAATCCTCATAGCATTCAGGCTTTTAGAAACAGTTCACCAAGCACTGAATAAAAAGCTTTTTATAAGACTGACCAGGATTGTACCAGCTCTGAAGCTTTTATCAGTAATTAAACAGACACATACAGGCTGAAGGTTCCCTTGAGTAATTGGGTTGTGATTTTCTTCCGTCTCCCCCAGCTCTTTTCTTTTTTTTCTTTTTTTTCTATTTATGGGTAAATACAATGCTTCAGTATGACAAGTAAATTGCTGGGCATGTCAAATTTTGTTACCTTGACTACTGCAGCCAGTTACTTTATAACCTTTTGTTTCTGTTATTGCACCCCTCAACTTCATCCCGCAACTGTGACTAAAATAATTTTCCTTTGTCAGTGCTCAGATCATGTCATTCCATTGCTCTGTATTTCTCTGCATTGCTGTCTTATCTTCTTCTGAATGAAAACTATATGTTTTATCTCAACTGACAAGGCCTTTTAGAAACCTTCTTACATTTCAATTTTAGATAATAATTAGGTCTCTGATTCAAGTTTGCTTTTCTCTGGGTCCTTTTTTCTGGACATAGTTGTTGTGTTTTCTTCTCAGGATGAACTCAATCCAAAATAGCTGGGAGATGAAAGCACACAGTGTATCTTTACTGTGTGCTCTACCTCGTGCTTTACCATGGGAAGCAGAAGAAACTCCAGGAGTTGAGGTAATCCATGAGACAGAGAACCCATATTATGGCTGTGCAATTATTTATTTTTCCAATTCCCTGGCTAACCAAAATACTGAAAAGAAAATATTCAGGACAAGCCAAAGGTATCTTTTTCCTACTCTAACGGCAACAAATTTCTTTCAAACAATTTTTTTTCTTGAAACACAGGGGGGCTTTTTGTTTGTTTTAATTGGAGGACAATTTATGTCTTCAGAAATCCATTTCAAAATAAATAATCACTATATTCCAAACAGACAGACATTTTACTTTTGTTTTCTTTTTTTTCTTTTTTTTTTTTTTCTTTTTTTTTTCTTTTTCCAGCTAAAACATTGCAACACTTAACAGGAATTTGCAAGTAGTCTCATTTTTCATCAAAATAGCTAAAAACAAATACATGGAGTCCATTTGATAGTCTCAATCTGTATACATTTTTGCCTGAGGATGTGACTGTGCATGCAAATCTTCCTGCTGGTCATGATACATAACATGCCTGTGCAGCAAGGAATACTGTTTCAGCTCCAAAGAATATTGCTATTTAATCTACACTTAAAATAGACCTGTGTCTTACAGGTCCAAGTGATCTCAGCAGTTACACACAGACATAAGCAATGTGCTTAGAGATTAATTTACCCATCTCTCAGCTTGGATTTTATTCCACACTGAACCAATCTTTTGGACGTCTTGCACCACTCCCCAGTATCTCACATCTTGAAGAAAGACAAAGGTATAAGCTGGTATTGAGTATTTCATAAAACAACAGACTAACCTGAAGGCTTCAAGACATCTTCTGAATTCCTCCTTCAAGGCTGTTTTGAGTACATCTTGTCAGGGACTTTTGCTATTTGCTTTCCCATGATGTTTTAAAATGGAAAAAAAATTTTTTTTTCATCTGAGGGACAGCAAGCCATTTGACAAAATTTGCCCATAGTACAAATAGATAAGCAAAGAATCATTAAAACAATCTTGGGATTAGACGTTTTGGAAGCAATATCTAATCTTAGAAAGTAAATTACAAAGGAATCCAAGATGAGACAGATGAATTGATTTTCATACAGTGATATCAGCATGGGAATTTAGCCAAGTGATAACATCAGAACTCAATTTACAACTTTAAAAAATAGTTTTCTTGATAGTAACACGCTTGAGGTTTAGAAGTTAAGTGAGGTGAGCCAGGCAGAGGTAAGAGGGTTTTCTGTTTCTCTTTGGAGGTTTTTCCTTTTTTTCACTTCTTACAATGTGGAACAATTCCAGAAGAAAGTTCAAAATAAAAATGAACCTGATAGTCTTTTATGAAGAAATAAAACAAATTATGAAAGGACAAGCAAATACTACCACCTAATTTGGAGAAGATTATGGAGAGAAAAAAAAAAAAACAAAAAAACACAAAACAATTTTTCACATTTCCAGATAAAGCAATTGCTAACATTAACTTAGAAAGTAACTAAGGCCAAGGATGGTTTCTTCTGGAACAAGCCATGCCAGTAAGTCACTATTCTAGCTGCTCACCCTCAATGCCCTGCTGGAAATTATGGGCACCACCGATCTGTCAGGAGCTTACCTCATATGTGTACCTTGGTAATATGCTTCAGGCAAGAACAGTTAGACGAGCTGGAAGCCACCATTATACACTGTTTAGGGAAACCTGGCTGATTTTTGCCTCAAGCTAATTAAAGACACTTGCTGTTCTTCTGGCAATAATGAAGCACTGGAAGTAATCACTTCCACTGGCACATCTGTGTCAACGGGAAAGGCATTTGTCCAGAGTGCTGGAGAGAGCTTGATTCTGCTTCTCTTGCTCTGACCAAGTAATACCGTATTACAGAAATATTGTCATGGATTGAGATAGCACTGTGACTTTAGACGTTTTGCACACACTTCTACATGACTGTTATAATATTTTGCAAACAAACCCAAGGGTGTCAGTTATTGGAAACCTATCCCCTTCAGTACTAAGGTCAAAATTATTAGTCAGAGGCACAAACAAAACATCTGGGGAACCCTCAAATATTAGGGAGGAAGTATTTTTCAGAAAATGCATAAAAATTCTTATTTTACTAGATTTCCACTTTCAGTGACAGTGTATGTGTTATAGGTTAAACAGATTAGTCTGACTCTTCACAGACATCTGCAGGAAGCTCTGCATTCTTCAGTTTATGGCAGGGCAAAGACCCATGTATATTACAGGCCCTTTCAGTGTATTGAAATAAAATTTCTGGAATTTTAAGTAGATTTCTGGCTTTTTAAAAAGGAAGACGATGACCTTATTAATGTTTACAAATATATAAAGGGTGAGTGTCAGGATGGAGCCAGGCTCTTCTAGGTGACAACCAATGGTAGGATAAGGGGCAATGGGTTCAGACTGGAACACAGGAGGTTCTACTTAAATATGAGAATAAACTCCTCAGTGAGGGTGACAGAGCCCTGGAACAGGCTGCCCAGAGAGGCTGTGGAGTCTCCTACTCTGGAGACATTCAAGACCTGCCTGGACACATTCCTGTGTAGCTTCATCTGAGTGTTTTTGCTCCGGCAGGGGAATCGGACTAGATGATCTTTTGAGGTCCCTTCCAATACCTAACATTCTGTGATTCTGTGAAGGCACAGTCTGAGGGTTTTTTGGTGTTACAATTAAACCAAATGAAATTCAGAGGTCATGGATGTGAGACAATGAAACAGAGTAGAAAATAAAGGGCTTGACTGAAAGGAAATTTTTCGGATCACAGGGTAATTCCTGTCGGAAGGGATCTCAGGGTGTCTGAAGTCCAATTTCCTCTTTACAGCAGCATCACCTGGGTGACCAGACCAGGTTGCTCAGGGTTTCTTTCAGTCACCACTTGAAAATCTCCAAGGATTGAGACTCTACAACCTCTGTGGGTCACCTGTGCCATTGCCTAACTGTTCTTATAAAAAAATAAAAATATCTCTATACCCAGTCTGAACCTCTCTTGTTTCAACTTGTGCCTCTTATCTCTCTGGAGCCCTGTAGATCTGTGAAGAGCCCGACTGTCTCCTCAGTGAGTCCTGGGAGCTGTTGTTAGATTCCTCCAAACCCACCTCTGCTCCAGGCTAGCTGAGCCTAACTCCTCCAGTCTCTCCTCACAGGGCAAATACTCCAGTGCTTGCCATATCAGTGGCCTCTTCTGAAATCTCTCCAGCTTACTGATGTTTCTCCTGCAGTGGAGAGTTGCCCACTGGGGAGCCAGGAGAGCTCTGGCCAGTTCTGTGTAACTGAGATGGTCAGTACCTGCAGCTGGACGTGAGGGCTCAGATCTTGCATGCCCAGGTCCCATAAACAGAGGCCCAGGAGAAACTATTGGGCAGACTGTCTGGCTGAGCCCAGATGCTAGAGGGATCCACATTGTGCATACATGCAGATATCTATAGGTACAGATATACATACACATTCTCACTAGTGAACCTTCATCCTGCTCAGAAGGAAGGACGAGACTTTTGGTGCTGCTTGTGTTTTTGTGAGTGTTCCTGTCTGTCTGTGATCAGTGGGGCTAGCCAGGTATATAAGCCTGTAGGTATAGATGTATGTATATCTGTATGTACACATATATATATATACTGTACACTTGTGCTCTGTGTGTGTGGCTACTGGGAATACATGCTCACCTTCACTACTGTTTGGACCTGTGGGCATGGAGCTGGGGCACCTCACCTCTCCCAGGCTGTTGAGTCAAGCTTGAAAAAGCTTCTTAGGAGAAGTAATGAACACTGTTTGCATTATTGAGAACATACTACAGTGATCCATACTGCTTTATGAGGATCCATCTTGCTATATGAGGAGGTGATTTGGTAACATAATCAGCCATCACATAAAGCCATAATAATTATGTTTTTGGCAGTAAGGTGCATTTGTAATTGTGATTTTTATTTCCAAATCTTTGCTTTTAGAGAGGGAGAAAATTGACCTGGTTAGAGAAAAATAATGCATCAGTTCATAAGTTGATATAAGCCAACAAAGCTCTCTTAAAACCATGCATATAGTAGACAATATTGTATTTCAAAGGCATTTCTGATAACATGGTCTTTGATCAGATACAGGAGGACGGAGGTGTGAGGATAAGAACATGTACTATTTGGTAGGTGGACAAGTGGATTGAACTTCTCCCCTCATTTCTAATTTTAAATAGTTGAAATAGAGCTCAGAGCATTGCAATTGCTGATTTTTAGGTGTTCTGTCTCCCAAATAGCTCTAAAATATATACACCTAGAACACAAACTTGCTAAATACCATGCCCTCTAATTTCTTAATTTTCAGTCTACTATAAAGACAGCAAAAAGAATAATTTTCAGTTAATGCTCTTAATGGTAGAGTGTGTTCTGGCATGTGAAGTGCATTTTGGCAACACATGAAACTAAAGCTGCAATAGATTAAATTGTACCCCCAAATCAAATACCTCTAACCTAATTAACAAGCTGAATTAAGAACCATCAAGTTTTCATCAAGAAGATTTTCCTTTTCATTAATCTCTCTAATCACGTAATCCTCAGAGTACCAACCAAGTTGCTTGGTCACATCAAATATTATGAGGATAATTAAACTAAAGAGAGAACTACTGAAGTTCTTTTTAGTATTCACTCATTCCAAAGTGATAAAACCTTGTAGTACTAGTGTTTCATAGTAAAAGGGTTTCTGAATTTCCTACTAAATCTTATGGGCCACAAAATGGATGTGTCTAACATTCCATTTCCTCCATTATTTGGCAGAGGCATTAGGACCTCCCAGCTGATAAAGTTGAGATTTTCCTGGGCAATAAGACTATTTTTGGTATCTAATAGCTAAGGAGTGTCTTACTGTCTAAGTAAGGTGCAATTTCTTTCTAACGGTCTTTTTATTAGTTGCAATTATATTGGTTATTTATATTCAGGCTTATGTGTGTGTCTTTCATTCTTGGTCCCAGCAATCATAGGTGAGTTTCCAGGTTCCATAGGTTGCATGAAAAAGATTTCTTTAGTTTCCTTCTAGGAACCAGATTCTTTTTTTCAAACATATCCATCTGTGCACTCAAGAAAACAAATATACACATACAATTTATGAGAGAAATCGGAAGCAAATGATAGAAAATAAAATACCACAATGATCCACGTTTTTTCCTGATATGTTGAAGGACTTGGACATCAGTGAACCCTGCAAGGTTTCCTGCTTCATTGTGACAGCTCTATTTTCAAATACAAGATTTATTGGCTTATGCATTTACATGAGGACATCCCTGTCACATGCCATACTGATGATGCTACTCAAAATAAACAGAATTTCAGTCACTTGGACATTTTCATTCACGCCTTACATATATGAACCTTCTTCATCGTCACAGCTTCATCATTTTAGATACACTTGAATCCATTTGAAGTCAAAATTGTGTGTATTTCATCATCTTTAACTGCACAGATTAAGCTTGTCCTGTATGTTTAAATGAAAGCATTTCTATGCAGTTCTCAGTTTAAAAAAAAAAAAAAAAAAAAAAAAAAGTCAGGACCTCAGTCTGGAAAGCTGTTCGGAATAGTCCTTAAAAAGTAATATCATGAGTTTTACTATACTAGTCTCTCTAAATCGCAGAAGGAGAGTTTATCAGATAGAGAGCACTGCATAATTTATGGCAGTAACACACCTCTGAGCACTCCGTGAAAGAAATCTGTGTCTCATTTTGAAGGGCTTTCTTCTCATCCTACATGTACCTAGCAGATGCAGAGTATGTTTTGCAGTATGTTTAACTGTGATCTAAATGCAATTTCTTTACAAGTTGTTTTGGAGAGGTGATTTTAAAAGCAACTTACTTTTAGCCCTTTACTTGGGTAACGCTAGCATGGCATATGCTTCTGAGTACCTCAAAATCACATAATGGTCATTGCTAAGATCTTTCCCCATACCTTATCATTTCCATATATTTTCTTTTTGGTTTTGATTTGCTTCTTGACACTCCCATTTTGTTTTCTTTTTTCTCTTGTTTAAAGCTGTGGCAGGCAGAGGATAGCAGTGTTCTTCTAACTGCTATGGCCAACAGATTATTTTGTAAGTAATCAGCTATATATTAATCTAAATAAGAAGAAACAAAAGGGGATCCTCACATTAATGCCTCGATTTTGACAGCTGTTCCGGGGGAGCCAGACTTGGATACTGTATTTGCAGGCTTTACTTTGAAAAGTGAAAAGAAGACCAGCTAATATTTGCTGACCATGAAAATATATGAAATATCTTATAAAATATATAAGTTAAAAAAAACCCAAACCAACCAACAAAAAAAACCCCAACCAAACCAAACCAAACCAAATTTATGTTTCAGGGAACAACACTGAATATTGCCTATTCCTTTACTTAATGGTCTAAAAAATTGATGCAAAAGCTGTCTTTCTGTGATGTTGTGCTCAAATTAGTCATATGTAAGAAATAGGCCTGCATAGCTTTTTCTACAATCACTTCTACTTCATAGTAATAACACTGTACTCCATACACACTATTCCTAGAGCATTAAAAATTTCTAACCCTTAGGTGTCGTGTTCAGCAATCTCCAAGATCCTCAGTAAAGTTCTACTGAAGTAGCGATTAGTATAATAATATATTAATACAAATATAATTTACATGTTATTATCTATATATTAAATGAAAGATATATTTGAATTTTTCACAATTGTGGTTTCATTTTCCATTCTGCATGTCAAGAAATTTTTTTTCTAGTTACTTTGTATGTAAATTATAATACATTTTGTAGTTATACATCTAAAACCATGTCCAGTTAGGATATGGGAATAAATATAAAGAATGCTTAAATTTATAACATGATTTAGTAATGCATTAAATATCTAATAAAAGCTTTGGGTCAGATACTTTCATGCATATCAGTATATCTTCCATTTTTAAGAGGAACGATGTGGATGTGAACCAACTAAGATATTGTGCTTAATATTGTCTCTTTCATGTGTGCACTAAGCCTCAAGCTTCTGTCCTGAAATATCTAATAATCTCTGTGTGTCACCTTCCTCTGAGCCACTTCAGAGGGTGAAAGTGTTTATCAGTTTATTCCAGATGACTAAGAACTTTTAGTGTCTTTTGACAAATTTTCCAATCTCTCTCTGTATGGCTACAACAGTTTCCCATTCATTCATGTTTTGCAGATCTACTTCATACTTCAGGGGGAAAAAAAAAATTAAAAAAAATATTGTAGATGGAAGTGTATATGTTTATAGTCAAACATACATATGTATACATATGTATATGTGTATGCATATAAAGTATTTTGCAACCAGAACTTTATTTTGTACCCAAATCAGAAATATCAGTCATCTCAGTTTGGTTCACCTTTTAGTTCTCCCTTGACCATAGATTGAAGGAATAGAGATTAAGAAGATCTACCAGTTAATGTACTTCAGACCCTGGGAACAAACAGGATTGTTGCCTACACTATGTCTGTGTCCTACCTATTCATATTATAAATGTCTCAGGGGACAGGGTCTGAACACTTCCCTTGGGACAAGTAGTTTTCTCCAAATACAGTATTTTTCTGATTTTAATATCAGTCATTATTCCTGGTAATGACACACTGTACTCTCCCAGATCACTCTTATTATCACTAACTATTCATACCTTTCAAAAATGTGCTTTCTACTAAGCAGTCTATGTTGTTTCATTTTTAAAATTTCCCATTTCTGCAAATCTTTTCTATTAACTGCCTTTTAATGTAGACTTTGCTCATATGAGCGTGAGTGAATAATTATACCAATTGAAGAAAACCGAGAACTTATACAATTCAGTGCAACTGTAGGTTTACTTATATTTTTCTTGTAGTCGTTGTCCCAAGTTTAACACAAGTCCTTATATAGTCCAGTGAATAAATAATTTCAATGAGATATCGTAGATACTAGAAACCTCACAAAAATAGCTTTTATAACTCATGGTTGATATCACTCAGCTACTCTGTTTATTATGACTCTCTGTTTTGACATATATTTATAATATGTTACCCTCCTAAACATTGTTTTAATCTCTTCTCAGCATTTATCTCTCTCTGAAAATACAAAATTGTAATTGAAAAATCTCTAGTGGTCACAAATGAGATTTTATAACTTTATCTGTGCAGTTTCACTAATTTTAGTTTATTCTGACTTTGTTTAGGGAGATGATTTATTTATCCTTGTGGTTTGTATGTTGCTGAATATTATACTATTACTAAGCCCAGGAAATACATGGCTACCATCTTGGTTAGAAGCCACAGGTTCTGTATTAATTTCACAATACAGAAATTTCTGACCCTGTCTGGACTTGTCGAGTCTTAAGTTTATCCTAGACTATTTTATCTGAAAAAAACAAATTGTCTAACTGTGAGGTGATCTTGTTTTAGTATTAATGTAGCTTTTGCAATTTCAGTTTTACCCTGAAACTTACACAAGCTATAGTAATGGTCTAACAAACAAAGTGTTTATTGGTGTTGTATTTGTGTCCCGTCCCAACAGACGGGAGGAGGGATGAGATAACTCCGAATGCGACACGTGCCCTGACTAAACAGATGAAACCAGGTGTGAGTTAACTCTGAGTTAATTCTGCATGGTTATGTGAAGTCAATGACAGACAATCACTCCAGGGGTCCAATTCAATTATGAGTTTTACTAAAAGCACATGTTGGAATACTAATTACAGTGAATAGTGGCTTGGCAAAAGTATTTTGTGATATCACAGAACTTATCAATACAACAGCAAGAGTCCTACAAGCAATGTATTAGCAACCATTAGTAGCTATAACACAAAATTTAACAAGAATGCAACAGCAGAGCTGAAGATGATGTTACTCTTATATGTTCAAAAGGAAAAGAGAGAAAGAGAGTGTAGAGAGCGAAGGAAAACTAAGGTATAAGAGAGAAAGAGAGAGCGCAAGATATTACCACTCACAGAAGGAGAGGCAAAGAAATAGGGATATAGAAGAAAAAAGGAGAGAAGAGCAGAGAGAAAGGAAGAAAGAAAAGGGTGAGGAATCCAGCCACTCTTATGGCTCCACAGCATGGATGATGAGTCTTGTATGATGATGTATGCCCTCTGGTATCCCATGGCGAAGATGCTGAGGTTTGTATTTCAGGAGCACAGCACCTTCCGGTGTCTGGTCCGGTTCCCATGGCGAGACTGGTGGGCCTGAGGGTGGGTTCCCTACCAGTGCTGTTTTAGGTGAGCTTTTTTATAGCTCTCAGAGTGAAGTCTGGGGGGAAGGGGTGATTGTAAAAGATGGACAAGTCTTGACAAGCCCTGGGCTATGTTGAAGGGTCTCAGCTTTTCCCCTTTGTGTGCCAAGCTGTGCATATCAGAAGACAGAGCTATGTGCCTTCTGGTTCATCCTCCACCTCCGGTATCAGCCAGCTGGCCTGGGCTGTGGCTTATCAGCTTGTAGTTGATATGTAAATCACAGTTCACCCAATATTGAATGTGTCATCTCCTGTTTTCAGCCATGATCCTTATCGATACACAACAAGTTGCACACAAAAAAAATCAACCCAGGCAGATAGAAAACTCAAAAGGAAGTTTATTTTTTTCTTCCAACCAAAATTGTTCAACTGGTGAAAAATCAAGAAACTAATGTGCTCTTAATCAAAATTACTTTACGCTCCAACAAACATTCACTAAAGCACAGTTTGAGATAGCAAGGGGTCTCCATTTAATACACAGCTGGCTCAGGGGATTCCCAGACTCCAGAATGATGATTCATGTATATAAGATGAGGACTCTCAACCTTGAGGAGTTTCCCTAGGTGGCATCCCTACCTAAGCGGAGAGTCCCCAGCTGCAGATCTGCTGCTCCAAGGAGGACCAACTGAAAATGGGATCTCTGGCAGAGCTCCACTTATATCCTAGTTGAATCTAATCTGTGGTCGTATATGGTCAGTAGTCTAGAAACTTCTCTCAACCAAGACATTTCATTGGCTAAGATCATAGTGGTCCAGAAGTTTCTGATGTTTTTGGAGGTGGGTGAGAAGGGGGGAAGGTGCACATGTCACAGTTGTTAACTGACTGGATGGACAAACAGGGAAAGAACATGAACAACAGACCATTTGAAAACCTTTTTTAAAAGCACCAATAGCACCCAAAGAGAAAGAGCCCTTCACCTTTAACATCATACTAGTCCCAGTGAAGGATTCAAGATTTTTACAAGATTTCATAAGAACACATAGGAAGAGTGAGCAGAAAAAAAAAGGGCTGATACTGAAAAATTAATGTTTCACTTTTAAAAATTGGACTAAGAAGTTTGTTTGTTTTGTTTGTTTGTTTGTTTGTTTCTATCTTGATGAGACCATTGAGACATTAATTAGGCAAAATATTGTAAGTCTTCATTCTTCATATATGATGCTCCCATTTTTCAGAGCTCTTTAATTTTTTCCCCAAACTTTTAAATATAAAACATTATAAAACAGTCACAACTGATAAGGTTTCATCATAAGCACAGTAATATCTTGAGCTGACCTTTATGGAACTGTATTTTGGTGTTGGATATCCACCTTGCAACAACCTTGAACTTATTTTTAGAAATCGTGACCTTCCCTAAGTCTTAAAATAAAAAAAAAAAAAAGGTCAAGGACAGAGACCTCTCAATCTGTGGTCTAAAATCTGTGACACTGATCTTTGGTGGTCATTTCTGAAAATATGACAACTATTTTATTAGCTTTTTTTTTCTTTTCTTTATTTTCTTTTCTTGGTAAATGTTACTTCTACCACTTTACCAGAGCCTGAAGTAACATACGGCAAACATCAGTTTTTCACCATGTTTTGATGATGAGAGCATCATAAGGGGCTCCAAACTTTCTAAGAAATGAAAGGAAAAAAAAAAATAATATTTTGCATCCTAACCATGAAAGAGAGGTTGGCTAAGATAGTAAGCTAAATTGACAGTACTGGAGCATCATTGTGCTGCTCTTGCTGCTTCTGGCCCTCTCCCTTGCCTGCCATAGTGACAGCTGCATAGACCCAGTTCTTGCCTCATTAGCAGCAGCCTCTGAAACCCTGGGTTTTCAGGACTCTGGCGTAAATAAACTAGACAGCCAGCTCGTGGCTGTTTTCCTGCCCTTGATTGTATGCTGTTCTCCACATCTGCTTAGTTTTCTTGTGCCAACAGAGAGCTCTGGCTATTTCTCATATGCTTTCCCACCCTCACATCTTTGGCACTTTCTGAATTCTTCCTGACTTTTCTGTAATAGTTGTCACTTGAAGCACCTTAAAATACTTATCACACTTCCTGAATTCCACCAATATTCATCAAGTCTGCAGGTGATCGCAGCTCTTTCCCAGTCTCAACTTTGATTCTGTCTCTCTGCCCATGCACTGTTTTTATTTGTGTTTCCATCTCTGTGAAATATTCTCCTCCTCTCCTTTCTTTAATAATTCTATGGCCTGATAAATAACTTTATCAATACTCTCAGGATGAAACTATACCAAGTTGTGCAATCAACACATGATTCCAAACAAATAAGTATAACTACAGGTGGGTGGTCTCTTTGCGATAAGACAACAGTTGTGTTCTATTATTCTTCTCTCCTCTGTACACAACTCTTTATAACCTTGTCTTCTGAACTGTCAAGTCACAGTTCTGAGAGAAGAATTAAACAAGTGATTGCAGAATGCAGATGAGGAGGTTTTATAATTTAAAATGAAGAAAACCTAACTTACTACCTCCTGAATGCCTTCTCCTAATAAGATTTCCCTGGCTACATGGAAAATACATGACCCAAGAGTGTTCCCCCCAACTCCTGAATGTGGTTGTCCATTTTGGCCACATATTAGGATGAGATTTACACATAGACCATTTCTTTCCCAATTCCTCCCTACCCCAATTTCTGTCTCAAAGAAAAAATTGAGAATGAGGGAAGGAAAGTGGTGGGATACAGTGTGTTTCAGGAAAAGCCTAGTCTGAGTGAATAGAATACCATAAAAAAACCCACATACTGAAATGTGGCCTCTCTTAATCTCTTGGGCCACAATCTGAGGCATGTGGGACTGTGTTAATAGAGTGCACCCATCTGTTTCTCCTAATGTCACTGTCCATGACTGGAAGAGGAGAAAATAACTTGGGATGTTATCAGACTTGCCTGTGACATGCTGTGGGATGAGACAGAGAGCACAGAGGAGCAAGGTGAAGCAGGCTCTAAACTGTTGTGCTTGAGGCGTGGGTTCTAAAGTAGCGATGCTCATGCAATCACGTCCAACTGGGGAACATGCCAGATCAAACAGAGCAGAGACAGAGCTGCCTCCCAAGATGAGAACCGGAAGGCCAACCACATCAAGGGTACACACAGCTGTGGTAGATCTTTCTGCACCCCTCATCACAGAATCACAGAATCACAGAATGTGAGGAATTGGAAGGGACCTCAAAAGATCATCCAGTCCAATCCCCCTGCTGGAGCAGGAACACTTAGATGAGACTACACAGGAATGTGTCCAGACTGGTTTTGAATGTCTCCAGAGAAGGAGACTCCACAACTCCCCTGGGCAGCTTGTTCCAGTGTTCTGTTAAGCTCAATGAGAAACCCATACGCTTGAGTATTTCCCTGAAGTATCTGTACACAAATGAGTGTAGCATGGGGAATAAACAGGAAGAATTAGAAATCTAGGTGTGTTCACAGGGCCATGATCTCCTAGCTATTACAGAGACATGGTGGGACAGCTCACATGACTGGAATATTGTCATGGAGGGCTGTGTGCTTTTCAGGAAAGACAGACCAGCAAGGCCAGGTGGAGAAGTTGCACTTTACATGAGAGAGCAACTTGAATGTCTTAAACTCTGCTTAAGAAGGGGATGACGAGCTAGCTGGATTCTTATGGGTAAGAATTAAGGGACAAACTAACACAGGGAACACTGTTGTGAATATTTACTACAGGTCTCCTGATCAGGAAGAGGAGGCAGATGAGACTTTCTACAGACAGCTGGAAGCAGCCTCACAGTCACATGCCCTGGCTCTCATGGGAGACTTCAATAACCCTGACATCTGCTGGGTGGGCAACATAGCTAAGCATACAGTCCAGGAGGTTCCTGTCGTTGGTGACAACTTTTTGACACAGACGGTGGAGGAACCAATGAGGAGAGGCATGCTCCTGGGCCTTGTCCTAACAAACCAAGAAGAACTGTTTGGAGATGTGAAGGCTGGAGGCAGCCTCAGCTGCAGTGACCATGAGATGATGGAGTTCAGGATCCTGCATGATGAAAACAGGAAAATGAGTAGGACTAAAACCGGGGACTTCAGCAGGGTGAACTCTGGCCTCTTCAAGGTCCTGCTTGGAAGAATCACACGAGATAGGGTTCTAGAAGGCGGGGAGGTCCAAGAGAGCTGGTTAATATTCAAACACCACTTCTTCCAAGCTCAAGACCAATGCATCCCTGTGAGCAAGAAATCAAGTAAAGGGAGTAGGAGGCAAGCATGGAAGAGTAAGGAGCTCCTGTCCTGATATCCTTCATTGATAAGGTCTCCTGTCTAGTGGATGATGGGAAAGCATGATGGGATGTGGTTGTTCTGCATTTCAGTATGGCTTTTGATGCTGTCCCTCACAGTAGCCTTCTGGACAAGTCGTCCAACTGAGATCACCAGGTATTGGCCAGTCAGCAGTGGTGTTCCTCATGGCTCAATTCTAGGGCCAGTTTGGCTCAATATTTTTATCAAGGATCTGGGTGCAGGAGTTGAATGCACCATTAGCAAGTTTGCTGATGATACTAAACTGGGTGGTGCTCTTGACTCTCTTGAGGAATCAGGAATGCTCCAGAGTTGATATTAGGAAACCTTTCTTTACTCAGAGAATGGTCAAACACTGGAACACGCTTAGAGAGCTGGTTGATGCCTCATGCCTATCAACATTTTAGAGGAGTTTGGACAATGATCTTCATAATATGCTTCAACTCTTGGTCAAAAGCTGCTGGAAAGCAATGTGGGATGAAAGGTCTGGGGTCCTGGTGGACACCCATTTGAGCAGGAGGCAGCAAGGTGCCCGTGCCCCAAGGCAGTGACGAGTGGTACCCTGGGCTGCATGGGGCAAAGCGTTGGCAGCAGCTGGAGGGAGATGACCCTTCCCTCTGCTCAGCACTGCTGAGGCCAGGCCTGCAGTGCTGTGCCCAGCTCTGGGCTCCCCAGGACGAGAGAGACGTGGGCAAAGTGGGGAGAGCCCCCGTGCCCCTCCCCCACCAGGGCGGTTAGAATGCGACGCTGTGTTGACCTGGTGCTGGCCCGGCAACGGTTCTGTGCCAACACGGAGCGGCAGGGGTGAGAGCGCAGCTCTCGTCCAGCAGCGCTACTGGCACTGGGACGTGCTCTGGGAGCTTGTCTCCAGCCTCCTGGGAGGTGTCTTGAGCCCCATCAGTGTGTCCCACGGACATTTTCTCCTTTTCTTGTCGGGATGGGCCAGGTGAACTGCTGCCGCGGCTCCAGGTAGGTTCCCCCCAGAGCTCGGGGGTACCCTGGCACAACCAGACCCCACAGCAGCCGCTTTTCTCGTGCCCAACACCGTCTGCTCTGCAGGGACGACCCTGAGCCCGTGCAGCAGTGCGTGGCCGTTCCGGCGTCTCGCGAGCCACTGCTCCGGCAGCGCGTGCGGGTGACCCAGGGCCGTGTGACGAGGAAGAGGGACCTCCTCCTCTTCAGCGACACCTTGGTCATCGCCAAGCCCCAGTAAGACTGGCAGAGCCCAGCTGCCTTTCCTCCCAAGCCCTGGCCCTGGCACCAGGGCAGGGACACCCAGGACCAGCCCCAGGACCCCAGCACCCTGGTGCTGGATGCACCCACAGCTGTGCCCATGGCAGGGGGATGCCAGAGGGGAGACATGGGGCTTGGCCACCTCCAGGTCACTCCCTGCTGCTCCTCTCTGCAGACGTGGCAGCGCCCCACGCCCGCAGCTCTGCCTGTCCCTGGGCCAGCTGCGGGTGCTGAGCAGCAGGATGGGGGCAGCCGGTGATGGCGCAGAGGAGGAGGATGGCAAGCACACCACCTCGCTTGTCCTTGTCTGGCCCTGCGGCTTTTGTGTCATTGCTTTCCGGTGAGTCTCAGTGCCACGTCCCATGGCAGGGCCTGGCAGCACTTCTGTCCTGCCCCATGGGGCTTCGTCCTGACTCGGTGGCCATCTCCACGGGGCAGGGCTGTGCCGGCACCCACCTCTGCCCATAGGCTGGGGAGCAGCGGCACTCAGGCTGTTTCTCCTCTCTTTCCGCAGCTGCCGGGCAGTGAAGGAGCTGTGGGTCAGCGCGCTCCTTGGGTAAGCCCAGCTGTGCCCAGCCAGCACCTGCCCAGCCCCGTCTTCAGCACCACCGCTGCTCTCCGCTCCACTGCCGGGTGGTACCCGGCTGCTCTGGGGCAGCGTGGAAGTGCTCCAAGTGCTGGTAGGGAGGGAAAAGGTGGGTTGGGTGTTACGGAGCTCTTCTTTTTCCTCTTCCCCATGCACAGACCACCAGAAGGAGTGGAGGGAGCCCGGGTTACCCAAATGCCCTCCTTCAAGCAGCTGCTGAAGGAGCTGAGGGGCCGCAATGCTGTGAGTGTCCCTCCTGGCTCTGCTCTGTCCCCAGAGGCTGCTCCAGCCCAGCACCAGGTGCATCACTTCTCATCTTCTGCTCTTTTCCCCTTGCCCAGGCCATGGCACTGCACGCCAGCAGCCTGGACAGGCTGGTGGAGAGCCAGGCAAAGGTGAGGATCGCTGGGGGTGCAGTCTCGGTGGTGGTGAGAACAGCGGTTTGGTGAACACAGAGCATTTCTTGCAGGCTGGTGCAGTGGAGCGCCCGCCACCTGTTGTCTCCTCTGGCAGCGAAGGTGGAGTTGGCCACTCGGCTGGTGAGTTTTGGGGAAGATGGGGGCAGGATGGCCCTTGTGTTCTCCTCTCACAGACGGGCACTGGTGCTGCACTGGGGCTGCTGCTTCCCTTCCCGCAGGGCATGTCTGTCCCCATTGCCCTCCGGCAGGAGAGACCTGATTCCCCGGGCTCTCTTTCTCCCAAATGATGCTTTTCCCCTGCGTGCGGCAGTGGGAGGACAGCACCAAAAGGGTCAAGGAGAGCTCGCCTCTCACATCTCCTCAATGGCTCTTTACTCTCTTCTCCTTGGCAGCAGGTTGGACACCCGGGTGGAGGAGGTGGCTGCCCTGGCTCTTTGGGCAGCGAGGGACCCCATCTGCTGCAGAGGCTGCCGAGCCATCAGGCTCTGGCCACAGGGGGCTTCTGTTTGGCCAGCCCCTGGCAGCTCTCTGCAGCCAGGATGGCATGCTGCCCCAGCCCATGCAGGTAAGCAAGCCTGGCCAGGGGCTCCCCATCCCGCTGGCTCCTCTGGAAGTGCACTGTCCCGATCAGAAAGAACCCAGATGGGTCTTGGGGACAAAGCTGGCTCCAGCCCAGCAATGTCCTCCTCTGTCCCTGCAGGACCTGCTGGCTCTCCTGCAGGAGCACGGCCCGTCCACGGAGGGGATCTTCCGGCTGGCGGCCGGTCAGCGCGCATCCAGGGAGCTGCGGGAGGCCCTGGACAGCGGCGCCCGGGTCCAGCTCGAAAGCCAGCCGGTGCACCTCCTGGCCGCCATCCTGAAGGTGAACCCTGCTGACATGGAGCCCGGCAGCTTCCGTCTCTGGCAGTGCTGACAGGCACCTGCCACAGCAGGAGCCCAACCCAGGAGATGCTGCTCAGCCCGAGCGCTGGGCTGGGGATGCTGCCTGTGCTGCCAGCAGCAGTGGGCACAGCCTGACCCGCAGCCCTTGCCATTGCAGGAGTTCCTGCGCAAGATCCCCTCCAAGCTCCTCCAGAACGAGCTCTATGAGGACTGGGTGAGCGCCCTGCAGAAGACCAGCAGGCAGGAGAGGCTGGCGGGGCTGAAGGAGTAAGTGTGGCCAGCAGCCTGTCCGCTGCACAGGCACTGCCAGAGCCCCAAACTTGCCTGCAATGCCACAGACTGCCTGAAAGAGCCGTGTTTCTGCCAGACACCTCTTGAGGCTGTGGGGTCAGGTTTTGGGGGAAAGTGGCACAGAGGAGCATTTCTCTCCTTGGGGCAATGCTTGCAGACATTGGGGGTTGCTCCACAAAAGGACTGTGGTGAGCAAAGGCAGGCAGGGAGAGAGGTGGCCATATCTCAGACAAGACAGTCCCTCTGCTGTGGACCAGGCATGGCCAGGGAGCCTTCCCTTGGGCAGGCTAGGCTGGGATCAGCCTGGGAGACCTATGGTGACAGCATCTCTTTTATTAATGTTGTGTTTCTGTTCCCTTAGGGTGGCCAGCAAGCTCCCCACAGCCAACCTCCTCCTCCTCAAGCAGCTGCTCACCCTGCTGCGCACCATCAGCAGCAACACCTGCACCAGCAGGATGACCGCTGCCAACCTGGCCATCTGCGTGGGGCCGAACCTTCTCAGCCCACCCGAGGAGGACTCGCTGCCCCTGGACGTCCTGGTGCAGGTGACAGGGAAGGTACGCTGTGTTTGAAGGCCGGTTGCAGCCTGCAGGGCCCCCGGAGCTGCAGCTTTGCAGTGAAGTGAGGGTCAGGAGTGGGAAGGGCTGTCTGACCCATTTTCAGCCACCGGGCTGGAAACCAATGGTTTGCTGCTGCGTGCAGGTGACGCAGCTGGTGCAGTTCCTCATTGAACACCAGGAGGAACTGTTTGAGGAGGAGGAGGAGGATGGGCTTGCCCATGCTTCAGCAGAGGAGTTGCCAGCAGCGGAGGCAGAAGCAGAATCCCCAGAGGTATGCCAGGGCCACAAACAGTGTGACAGAAAAGCCTCCCCCCTCAGAAGGTGGGACTGCTGCCACAGGGACAAGCAAGGTCATCCACCAGCCTGCAGCTCTGCAGAAGTGCAGAGTAAGGCTGATGCAGGTTGGCCATTGCACTTTGTGTGGTGATCCCACCAGAACTGGCACCGCTGAGCTGAGCAAACCATTCCAAGGGATGTGCCTTTCAGAGCTGAGGTGGATATTGGGCAGATAGTTCCCTGCCACCTCTTCACTTCCACATTTCCATTGCAGGAGCCTCCAGTCACTCTGGAAAGCGAACACCTGACAAGCTCCTCTGGAGAGAGCAGGTAACGTGAGCTAGATTTGATGAAGAACAGAATGGATTCACGTTGCTAATGGCTACCTGTCTAACAATACTATTGAATGGAAAGGTTGCCAGGCTCTTCACAAGAAGGCCGAAAGCGAAAAGCAGCGTATGAAGAGTCAAGTGACGGGCAACCAGTGCAGAAGAGAAGAAAGCTGGCAACAGAGCTCTGAGCGTGGGCATCTAAGGAAATCCAAGCAGGCAAGAAGAACAAGGGGCCCAGGTGTGTAGCAGACTCTGCTGACCATCCTTCAAACCTCTGCCAAAGAAAAAGCAGGGAGTTGTTGCAGGTACCTGTAGACACTGAGATACTTCTTAAAAAGCTCAGATTTCCCCTGAGATAATTGAGGGAAGTGAAAACCAGACAATAAAAAAGCAGCATGTTTTCCTTCAGACCTGGGTTTCTAGCAGGGGACGGTGAGGGATGCTGCTGCTCGGGTTTTGGAAAGGACATCCCAGCTCCCCAGGGGCTCCCTGCCGAGCCTCACTGCCTGGCCAACGGGCACTGCACATCTCTGACAACTTGCTGTGTCCTGAGGGTATCGCATGTGCTGAGAAGGGGTCAAAACAACACCCAAGTCACTGACTCTGTTTTCATTGGACTTCCCAAAGCATGGGGGATAAAGTCATGACTGTTCCTGCCTCCGTGGTTTGATCAGCACTTTCTCTCACTGTCCTTGTAGGTGGAGATTTATTTCGGCTGCTTGGATTTCCTGGATGAGCTCTGACACCTGGGCTTCGAGGGCCACGATCCAGCGCCAGCACCACCTCAGCGGCGGCGAGGACAGAGACACCGTGCCCTCCTGCTCTAGCCTGCACATTCCACCCGTGCACTGATAACCAGAGCAGCCCCGCATGGCCCCCAGACCCATCCCAGCCCTCGCAGGAGGCCCTGCTGGCTCACCCATCAGCTCCGTGAGCAAACACTCACCAGCTGTCACCTGTCCCCAAGGGCAGAGCTGGCATGTGAACTTTGGGTTACACGGAGCATGTTAGCATGGTGGTGCATATCATCTGCGAGGGACACGAGGGATGTGCTGGATGGTGTGCTTTATCCTATAAAACCTCCGGGTTTTATCTCCAACTCCTGATTCTTGGCAGAACAATGCCGAACCAACTTGCTCCATCCAAGAAGGGAGCACCCATTGCTGCTCTATGGCCAGTGCAAGTTTTTGTCTGCAGCACACAGCAGAATGTTCTTTCTTATCATTGGTGCTCACACATGACTGGCTTAGTTTCCACCAGGTGGATAACATCAGATCAGCTACATAAAACATCCTTTTCTTGCTTCTTCGGCAGATCAGCCAGCTCTGGACTAAAGCAAACACCCTCCTTTCTGTCAGTCATCACCAGGGTATTGAAAGTAGCTTTTCCAAAATCTGCAAATACTTAGTCTCTGTTGTTTTGATCCTTGAGCCCTGTGTGACGTCTAATGGGGTCGAACTCCTTTCAGAAGGGGAAATACAGGTGCCAGCCACAACAGTGGCAAGAATGGCAGGGCTTATCTGCAGGTCTTGCAATGATGTTGCAGGAATCAGCAAAGCATGGAAATTCCGGTGCAGCTCGCCCAGCTGGCGTTTGAAGTCTTTCAGATGCAGTGTCACCTATTCTTTGTGGGCAAAGCCTCACTTGATACCCTCAGCAATCACTGCCCTAAGTAGTTACACTCCTAACTGCTGCGAGCTCTGCACTGTGGCAAAACCAAGGAGATTTGGGAAAAAGAAAAAAGATGAAAAAATAAACCCCAAATACCTTTTGAAAACAAACAAGAAATCCCTGTGCACTCAAAAGGGAGAAAGCCAGATCTCTAGGCCTTAGTGTGGTCTTTCTTATCAATTACCTGCCCTTCATTTACCTGCCTTCGCAGTTAACTGAAAACTGCAGATGAGCATTTTGTCCAGAGTTACTAATGGGAGTCAATGGTGCAATTGTACACACAGCTGTCTATTTGCTTTATACAAACATAGTCTCTGCTGAAACACTGGACTACAAAGTTGTACATACCATGGGTGTGTCAATGTATATTTGGATACTTTAGAAATAAAGGATGATTTAAATGTCACTAGGACATGAATGCAGGCACCCCAGCCATCTTCAAACAAAGCCATCTCAAATCTGAGTACTGAGAAAGTGATTTGTTTGTAATCAGACTGAATGATGGATCCATGCCTTGTCCCCTTGCCTTTGCTGGGATACACTGTATGGACTGGTTGCGCTTCTGAGTGTTTCTTCATATGCACGTCCTTCTAAAATTTCTTACTATTTACTTACAGAAATAAAGTGTCAAATACATACCTGTCCAGTCTCATTATTTGAATGAGTCTTTACCTTCTCTTTTTATTTCTCACTCCTTCAAATGTCAGCCCCAATATCCCAAATATTTGCTCTGAACTGTACTTGCTACAAAAACCTGTGTGGAGAACACTCCCACTGGGGCTCAGCTATGGGGATACAGCATACAAACCTTCTTGGCAGAAGGGGAACTAAAACTCATGCAATTTGGCTCACTCTGACTTTGGTGTCTCTCTTTGGCCTCGGTGTACACACATCCCTTACAGTGAGTGGATATCAAGGGTGTGATGCGGTAGCCTACCCCTGGCCATCATTTGGGAATGATCTGAGATTCTACAGGTATGTCCTCTGGCTTCTGGCTGTTCCCTGAGAATGTCAAGACTGTCCATAGTTCATGTGTGCCTTTAGGAGGTCAGCATGGATGAGTAAGGAGCTCCTGTCAAAACTCAGGTAGAAGGAGAATGTTTCTGTAATGCAGAAAAAGGGACAAACCACCTGGAAGGGAAGTCAGGTGCCTCTTTGAGTATGCAGGGGTGCGGTGAGGTAGGCCAAGCTCCACTTGGAATTAAATTTGTCCAGGGATGTAAAAGACAACAAGAATGGCTTCTTCAAGCATATCAGCAACAAAAGCAAGGTTAGGGAAAATGTAGGTCCACTGCTGAATGAGGTGGGTGCCCCGGTGACAGAAGATGCAGAGAAGGCAGAGTTACTGAATGTCTTCTTTGCTTCTGTCTTTACTGCTAAAATTTGCCCTCAGGTATCCCAGACCCTGGAGATAGAAGAGAAAGTCTGGCAAAAGGAAGACTTTCCCTTGGTTGAGGAAGATCAGGTTAGAGATCGTTTACACAAACTGAACATCCACTAATCCATGGGCCCTGATTGGATACATCTATGAGTGCTAAGAGAGTTGGCAGATGTTATTTCAAAGCCACTGTCCATCATCTTTGAAAGGTCTTGGAGAACAAGAGGGGTGCCTGAGGACTGGAGGAATGCCAGCGTTACTCCAGTGTTCAAAAAGGACAAGAAACACAACACAGGAAATTGCAGGCCAGTCAGCTTCACCTCCAACCCTGCAAACTTGATGGAACAGCTCATTCTGGATGTCACCTCCAGGCATGTGGAGGAAAAGGAGGTTATCAGGAGTGATCAGCACGGGTTCAGCAAAGGGACCAACCTGGTAGCCTTCTATGATGGTATGACTGGCTGGATAGATTAGGGAAGGCCAGTAGACATTGTCTACCTTGACTTCAGCAGGGCTTTTGACGCCTCTCACAAGCTCCTCATAGGCAAGCTCAAGAAGTGCAGGCTGGGTGAACGTACAGTGAGACTGATCATGAATTGGCTGGATAGCAGATCTCAGAGGGTTGTGATCAACGTGGCAAAGTCTGGCTGGAGGCCTGTGGTTAGTGGGGTTCTCCAGGGGTCAGTGTTAGGCCCAGTCCTGTTCATCAGTAACCTGGATGAAGAGACTGAGTGCACCCTCAGCAAGTTTGCTGATGATACCAAACTGGGAGGAAGGGCTGACACACCAGAAGGCTGTGCTGCCATTCAGTAAGACCTGGACAGGTTGGAGGACCGGGCAGCGAAGAAACTGATGAAGTTTAACAAAGTCAAGTGTAGGGTCCTGCACCTAGGGACAAATAACCCCAGGCACAAGTACAGATTAGTGGCGGACCTGCTGGAAAGCAGCCTTGCAGAGAAGGACTTGGGTGTTCTGGTTGACAACAGGCTGACCATGAGCCAACAATGTGCCCTTGTGGCCAAAAAGGCCTATGTTATCCTGGCATGCATTAAGAAGACTGTGACTAGCAGGTTGAGGGAGGCTATCCTCCCCTTCTATTCTGCTCTGCTGAGGCCATCTCTGGAGGAGTGTGTCCAGTTCTGGAGTCCCCAGTTTAAGAAGGACAAGGAATTACTGAAGGGGCTACAGCAGAGGGCTACGAAGATGTTTAGGGACCTGGACCATCTTTCTTATGAGGAAATACAGAGGGAGCTGGGTCTGTCCAGCCTGGAGAAGAGAAAACTGAAAGGGGATCTTATAAATGTTTCTAAATATTTCAAGGGTGGATGTCAAGAGGACCAGACTCCTTCCAGTGGTGCCCGACCATAGGATGAGAGGCAACGGGCACAGACTGAAGCACAGGAGGTTCCATCTGAATATGATGATAATCTTCCTTACTTCAAGTGGGCAAGAGCCCTGGAACAGGCTGCCTAGAGAGGTTGTAGAGTCTCCTTCTCCAGAGACATTCAAGACCCACCCGGACACATTCCTGTGCAATCTACTCTAGGTGGACCTACTTTAGCAGGTGGGTTGGACTAGATGATCTCCAGAGGTCCCTCCCAACCCTAACCATTTAGTGATTCTTTGAAAAACACTTTTCAGTGGTTCTGCCTTGAATGATCCTAAAATCTAAGTACAATATTTTTATTAGCTAATTATTCCAAAGACAAATATGTACACAATTAAGATTTAAACTTAACATTTTCAGATTCTTTTACATCTTTAGTTTTATTACTGTATTCTAGTGCTATTGGAATCACATATGCTCTTAATTTAAAAAAAAACCCCAACCAATGAACCAAACAAAAAGGCAAAACAAAACAACAAAAACAAAACAAAAACCCCAACCAAACAAAAAAAAAACCGAACCAAACAAAAAAGCAGAAAGAAAACATTCACTTCTATACTGACTCCTTAAAAATCTACATATCTTTTCAGTGATGGGCAAAGCAAGAAATATATGCTTTAAAAATAATGATATAAATCAACAGTTGCAATCAGAATATTTAGAAAGACCTGCAGTACCACTAAAATTGTTCAAATTGCTTGATAGTATTTCAGTTTCCATAAGCTTTTAGCCTGTCATTGTCTTTGCTTTTACTAGTTTGGGTACATTCATTTTCAGATCGTGTAAATTGCATACTTAAATTAATGCATTGTCTATTTGCTCTTACAGCAGAATAAAATTAAAGTAGGAAACATAGATGTGGAGTAACAATAATATAAAGATGCTCCTAAATGCCAAAAATACACATTTTCACTAGCCAAGTAAACTTAATGACGCTCAAAAAATAGTATTGGTGAAAGCTATTAACAAGATGTTCTCTCTAAAACTTAAATTGTTGTTCAAAAGAAATTATATTATTGAATTTAACTGGCTGAGTGCACACCTATTACTTTTGCAAGTACTTTAGATAAGGCAAATACAAGAACAAAACATAATAGTGCCAATTATTGCCACACGCTCAAGCACTTGTTTCCTTGATATTTAAATTTAATGTTCTTGGGATAAAAACTGGTAAAACCTAGAACACCAACAGAGTGTTTAAACATTAATTTAACTTAATGCAAAGGGAATCAGTAGGCAAGGAACAGTAAGTCCAAAATTTAAAGTGTCACATTTTTATCTCCAGGAAGCATCACAGTGTTTTGTAATAACTTATCTGATAGCCTCTTGTTCATGTCAGATATTAATAGCTCTGTGCACAGACACCAATAGCCATGTTCCGGTATCAGTGTATCAGATACCACTGCTTGTCTGGTCTGAACCCTTGCTCTTCATTACTGAATTGCCACCTCACAGTGAAACATTGAAGTTATACAGTAAGGAGGAAAGTTTTTATGCAAGAAGCCTCCTCCTCCTTTTAAAATCTCAATAGGCTATTGACAGCACAGAGTAAGAACTATTTGGATTTAAAACTAGTTTTTAAATTTGGGCTTTCCAAATTTTCTTTTTATCAGCATTACAGAGCTAGTCACATATCTGATAACTATAAGATTTTAGGTTGCTATTCAACTTCACAACTATAACATTGCTATTCAACTCTTTTTGAGTTAAAGACCACGTATAGTAGGCAACTTTATGTGCCTAATCCTTTATGTTCAAGAGTGCAATCACTTTCTTTGTTTATTGTTGTGCCTGTTTGTGCCAACAAATAAAAAACTGCCTACTTTTCTGAATTCAGTGACAGCAAAGATGTTAAAAGTGTGGTGCCAATAGAATGGAGTAGGAAGGACAAAGCCAGCTGAAGTCTTGGTGCTTCCTCTGGTTTGGTTGTGCCTGAATGCACAAGCTTGGCAAGTGCTGAAGGTCCTTTTGCATAAATCTTGGGGGTAGGTGACCTGGCAACACCTTTTTAAACCCAGTTTAAATTTTGCTAGTGGCTGTACAAAAACATTAAAATAACTAACCCAGAGAGCATGAATTTATATTTTCAAACACAGCTCAGAATTACTCAGTTTTTGGAGTGTACTTCTTAAGAAATGTTAAAAGTCTTTAGAATTTAGGGGATGAGTTGAGTGACAGCTTTGTACTTTTGCAAAAAAACATGCTTCAGAATCAATTTAGGCACCAGCAGTGCAATAAAGGTCTTGTGTTGTCTTAAATCAATAAATCTGTGGACAAAACAAACCCCTGGAAGTATGCTTTCACTTAGTAGCTCAATACCCACCTATTCTTATTAAGAGAGAGCGAAACATACTATCTAACTGCTGTGGCATATTTTTGCTTAGTAACTCAGCTACACATCATGCTATTTTTGTTTTCCTGTTTAGGGGGTAGAGCTAACAATGTACTGTCTCTGTAGTTTGAAAGCCATTTATGACTGAATGCCACAGTGCACTATGCACTCATTTTCAAATTCAAATTTCTTTGAGTTAATTCACTTAACCACAGAGAATCATCTTCCTCTGGAGATCAGTGGAAGAGGTCACTTCTTTCACATCAGACATTTTAATCGTTGTGATCAAGATTGTCTCCAGTGCTCACTGCTGAGAAAATGTCATTTTCCTATCTTTTAGTTTTTGTTACTTTATGTGAAATATATTACCACTGTATTTTTATTGACAAGTTTTTGTGGTTTGCTTGCATCTTGGTTTGGGCAGGTGGGAGGGTGTGGTTCTTCACACAATGTTATGCACAAGCAGTTACTTCAATACACTGAAGCAGAGAAGTTATACTAAAATACTCAACAAGAAAAAAATTGCATTTTTAAATGTAGTGAAATTGGAGTAATTTTCTTGTCATTTTCAAATTGCAGACATATCAGTCTAAAGCTTTTCTACCAGCTGAGACAGGAAAAAACATAAATTTTGAATGAACTACTGATGCAATATGAACAAAAAAATCAGTGATGCTGGAAGACATATTTCTTACTACAGATATTAAAAGTCTTAATACAAAGTTGAAAACTGATAATGGTCTTCAGTTTATTTTTTTATTTCTTATTTTCCCATGAGAAGAAAAGTTTTTAACATTAGATGTACTTACAATGTTAGATCAATATTGCATATGAACATGATATTAAATATTTAATCATGTATGATGTCAAAAACACAAAGAACTTTTCATTGTATATGTTCAACACAGACACATTCACAGCAGAACAAGTATGAGATAGTCTACAAAGGTAAGACAAGTGGGACACAGTTTTATGACAAAATTAAAGTGGGTCTATTTGAAGCACTATGCTAGAGTGCTGTAATAGCATGAGCTGGCATTTCTAAATGACAGAGCCTATGGGGTTTCTAGCAGTACTGTAGTAATTTTAGTTGGATCTGGAAGAAGCACAATAATTAACATGGGTATTATTCTATATTATAGGTCTTCTGGCCCCAGAGCAAGCTGGTTTGATGGAAGTCCAGGGATCTGCACTATACAGCAATATCTGATGTGGGCAGGCCCCAGAAGGATCTGGCTTATTTTTTCTGGCAAAACAGAGGTCAAAAGGGGTATGATTGCTTGCTATTAATATATGAAGGAGATAAATGCCAAACAAGGGAAAAAAAATACAAACTGCCTAAACTAAAGGACAATGTTGGCACAAGAACAAACTTGTTAAATATCCTTGAATTTAGGCTCTAAATCACAATAGGGTTTCCAGACAGAATTAAGGTCCAGAATAGCTTTCCGACAGCTATAAGTAGGCATAGAGAATGTTAACTAATGTTAAGATGGAGTGCAATCTGCTTATGGAGGAGATTTTTTATGCAATTATGTGAAACAGCAGGAAGGGAATGAGCTCTATAGGACATCTCCAGTTCTCATATCACCTCAATCCCCTCCCAAATGACAGTTTAGGATATCAAACCCCATTCCATATACCTAACTTTCAGCATGTAACAGAATCTGGTCCATGTAGCTTATTGGGCTGTCACTGGAGAGAAATAGCAATGTGCAGAAAGCTGTCCCATTCACTAAAAATGTGAATTGTCTTGAATAAGTATTATATCTCTTTGCTTTTCCTCTATAAAACATAATAAGATTGTATGTTTAAATTAAGTACCTAAATTCACAGAAACACAGAATCACAGAATGTTAGGGATTGGAAGGGACCTCAAAAGATCATCCAGTCCAATCCCCATGCCAGAGCAGGAACACCTAGATGAGGTTACACAGGAAGGGGTCCAGGCGGATTTTGAATGTCTCCGGAGTAGGAGACAACACAACCTCCCTGGGCAGCCTGTTCCAGTGTCTGTCACCCTCACTGAGAAGAAATTTCTTCTCACATTTAAATGGAACCTTTTGTGTTCCAGTTTGAACCCATTACCCCTTGTCCTATCATTGGTTGTCACTGAGAAGAGCCCGGCTCCATCCTCGTAACACTCACCCTTTATATATCTGTAAACATTAATAAGGTCACCCCTCAGTCTTCTCTTCTCCAAGTTAAAGAGATCCAGCTCCCTTGGCCTTTCCTCATAAGGGAGATGCTCCACTCCCTTAATCATCTTTGTTGCCCTGCGCTGGACCCTCTCCAGCAGTTCCCTGTCCTTCTTGAACTGAGGGGCCCAGAACTGGACAAAATATTCCAGATGTGGTCTCACTAGGGCAGAGTAGAGGGGAAGGAGAACCTCTCTCGACCTATTAACCACCCCCCTTCTAATATACCCCAGGATGCCATTGGCCTTCTTGGCCACAAGGGCACAGTGCTGCCTCATGGTCATCCTGCTGTCCACCAGGGTCCCCAGCTCCCTTGCCCCTACACTGCTCTCTAATAGGTCATTCCCCAACTTATATTGGAACCTGGGGTTGTTCCTACCCAGATGCAAGACTCTACACTTTCCTTATTATATTTCATTAAATTTTCCCCTGCCCAACTCTCCAGCCTGTCCAGGTCTTGCTGGATGGCAGCACAGCCTTCTAGCGTTGTCAGCCACTCCTCCCAGCTTAGTGTCATCAGCAAACTTGCTGATAGTACACTCTATTCCCTCATCCAAATCACTGACGAATATATTGAATAATATAGTCCCTAGTACTTACCCTTGAGGCACTCCAATAGATACAGACCTCCAAATAGACTCCACCCCATTGACCATGACTCTCTGGCTTCTTCCCTTCAGCCAGTTCGCAGACCACCTCACTATCCGATCATCCAGACCACACTCCCTCAGTTTAGCTGTAAGGATGCTGTGGGAGACTGTGTCAAATGCCTTACTCAAGTCAAGGCACACCACGTCTACCACGCTGCCATCATCCATCCATCTTGTTATGTCCTCATAAAAGTCAATGAGATTGGTCAAGCACGACTTCCCCTTGGTGAAGCCATATTGACTGCCCCTAATGACCCTCTTATCCTTGATATGCCTTGAGATGGCACCAAGGATAAGTCTTTCCATCACTTTCCCAGGGATGGAGGTGAGGTTACCCGGGTCCTCCTTGCCCTTTTTGAAGAACGGAGTGACCTTTGCTTTCCTGCAGTCCTCAGGCACCTCTCCAGTTTCCCAAGACTTGACAGATGATGGAGAGCAGTCCAGCAATGACCTCAGCCAGCTCCCTCAGCACCCACGGGTGCATCCCATCCAGACCCATGTATTTATGGATGTCCAGGTTGCTTAACTGGTCCCTAACCCAGTTCTCATTAACTGAGGCAAACTCCTCCATTGTCCTGCCTTCCTCTGGGGCCTCAGCGGTACAGGGCTCCTCAGGACAGCCTCCAGCAGAGTAGACAGAGATAAGGAAGGCATTCAGTAACTCTGCCTTCTCTTTATCTTCTGTTATCAGGGCACCCACCTCATTCATCAGTGGGCCTAAGTGAGATTAAAGTTGGTTGTTACCATGTCTTATCAGACTGACCATTATTATTACATTTCTCCTTGTTTTCTCCAGCTCTAAGTTATTTTATGATATATGTTTAGACCACACAGCCTTGTTAAAAATTTTTCATGGTTTCAAGCCTTACTGCAATAAAAAGAATCTTCAATAACTTAATAATGGTAACTCATACAGTGACTTTTTAATCATTAAGGAAAGTGCTGTTTAACAAGTAAATAATGGTGGGTGTTTTGCTTTTGGTTTTGCTTTTTAGTTCTGTATCTTTTTCCTCATGTGATACCCTGTGGAATAAGTTAAAACCAACATTTAAGATTATATCAATATCATCTTATTTCAATAAGAAACAGAGAAGACAACTTTCATGAAGCCTAAATAGTCCTTAGAGTACAGCACACAACACTGAAAGCACGACAAACATTTTAATACAGCTATATTACCATACCTGAAAAAGAAATCTTCAGTACCAAAGACTCTGATGCAGCAGCAAATAACTTTGCAAGACTACAGCTGACTCTGTTGAAACTCAAAGGAAGACTTTGCAATGTGGGTCAGATATATAGGAAACAATGATGGAAGATCTGTTGCATAAGCAAACATTTTCAACTGTGAACGTTTTGTCTCCAGTTAACTTTTAATTTTAATTTCTTTTAAGCCAGCATAACATTAAATTCAGTAAAAGATGAACACCAGTTCCAAGATTGGCACAATGGCTACTTCAGCTGGAAAGTGATGAAAAGAAGACTACTAATCATAAACAAATGACAAATTATCAGTTAAGGTGTTTCTGGTTTTCTCCATATGCTTAATGATGAAAGAAGATACAATTTTCCGCAGCTTGTTTACTGTTGAAGCAACTATTTATCACAGTGAGTCAGCACCAAATAAGCATTTACCAGACTCGTGCGCACAGTTGTGTTACCTGGTGTCCCTCTGCAGTCTGTGTTCCTCTCTAGAAATACCATTGCAAAGACTCCACCTTGTATGGACAGTGGCCCCTGAGGAGAGTCACAAAATCCTCTTCACTAAAACTCTGAAGAACAGTAAAACCACTTATCAGGTTTTCTGCATTTCAGTTCTTTCTGTGAGGAATTTACTAGCACTGCAGGTTTTGGCTGTAGTGTTTGTTTTTGCTGTACAGTGCTCCTGCTGAAGCAAATCTTGAGTTTGTTCTACAATACCAGTAAGGCTTGTTTCCTAATTAAAAATATAGAGCTACATTTGCTTTTCAGTTACCACATTATTCATCCCAGCTAATCAAGGACACTGTGGAAAGACCATGCTGGGAGTGCAGCAACACTGCTGAAGTTTTTACAGCAGCTGAGGAGCTGGGGTATATGCAGGTCTGTATTTGCATAGGTTTGAATTGTGATGGAATATGATCAGATGTTGGACTTTTTAAATGTTTTAAGAGGAATGCCAGTGCTAGGCTGCCAAAAATCAGGCCCATGTGAGTATGTCTCAAGTGGGAAAATATATCAGGACTTTACATCACACACTCTGAGTTTCTTACTAATCTCTTTAACCATAATAATACAGTATTATCTGGCCATGCTCCAGTAACGCTGGTAATAGCTATAGGTGAAGATTTCCCTAGCCTCCCCCAAAACAGAGACTAATTTCCTTATTGCTGCAGAATGAAAAGTTTGTAAAACCTGTGGGAGAAAAAAAAAGTCTTATTTTATCTAAATGAATCTTCCATCTGAATGAACATACGGTACACTTTTAAAACAATAATTAGCCTACCATCAAGCAGGAAGAAAAGAACAAGCTGAGAGCATCAGTGCTTTAAGAAACAGAAACGAGGAACAACAGGAACTGACTTAGCAGGTCTCCAAAATATGAAACGTAATTAGCCGGTGAGAATTTGAGCTTAATGTATTATTAAACCTTGAAGCTGAAAATTAATTATTGCTATCAAGATTAATTTGAATCTAGGGGAAAAAGAAGGTGAGCAGGTGAATTCAAATAAATGTGCTCTTCTTCATATACTTTTGCAAATCCCCATGAAAGTTTTCTTGCCTTTGTTACCTGTACAGGCCAAATGCATTAGCAACTATCCAAACATCTGATTTTTTTTTCAGAAAAATAGCTGTATTGGCATGTGTGATGCAATGTCAATATAAAGATAACATGTTGTAGAGTCACAGCATAGTAAACTTCCTACAAATCAAATCCTAGGTGACCAAAAAAAAAAAAAATTATCATGTTGATTTGGCTTCTACTCCTGGCAGGCAGAAGTCTAAATTCTTCCAGGACTAAATTTTTACTGTGGTTGCTGGTTTTGGATACAGTTTGCTAGCTTTGTCCTATATTCTTTTTACATCTATCTCCCTCTGTCACCTATTAACATGGGCTAACTACTCTACTTTTTCATATTCATAACTAGTCTAGTCTAGTCTAGTCTAGTCTACTTTATTTTATTCCTATATAAATTCTTTCTGAAGATACGCACAACATATTTTCAGAGTTATAAAGGCTCACAGTTATTCATACATTTGTAGCAAAATTTAGCCTTTGGCCTCTGTTTTTTAACCTACACACATCAGCTAGGAAAGTGTAGAGAAGTATATCTAGCTTCATTATACAAAATATAATACTGCACCAAAGATACATGTTCATAGGCATACAACCCATTTTTATAGGGGCTGAGAAGCTGAAGTGCCTCATTCCTTTTCAAGTGTGCTACTCACCACTCTGCCTCAAAGGAGCAGCAACCCATCTCAAAATTTATTTTATTTTATTTTATTTTTTAGCAAGTTAAATCACATTATTTTAATTTTATGGCACTTAAATTTTTCCTGATTTTTACAGTGCTTCCATGGGAAAGAGATAAGATTTAAATTAGACATCTTCCTTCATGCTTCTTACTTTCATGCTCCATATTACATTTGGGGTAGGAAAAAAAGGCAATCAGTTTCCATGAGTGGTTCTTTTAGTTATCAGAATACTTAAGATGACATGTGCTAGAGTTAACTGGAAGAAAAAGTCTTGGGAGTAAAATGCCAATGCTTTTGTCCAAGCATTGACTACAAGCCAAACCCTAAGCCATTTCTCTAATTACAGCAGTATTTGAGGATCTGAGTCTAGGGTGAACATAGTCTTTAGGTATCTTGAGGCATCACTATGAGACAAAAAGATCAGAAAGTCTACGCGTTTGAGCTTTTATAGTGGATAAGCCCTTACTTATTTATCTTAAAAGAAGGGGAAAAACAGTGTTTTGAATTTAACATTGAAAATGAAATGATCCTGGGCATGGACTGTTATTTATCAAATCTTTAAGATCTTTTCCAGACTACACTGTTCATTACAGATTACTGGGACACTGAGCATAATGGTAAATATTCCATGAAAAATTATCTTAGTTCTAGGCGAACATTATATTTCATTATGTCATGGAGGAATAGAGTATGAAACAATGTGATAATGAGAAGTTCAGTTTAGTAAGCGGAGCAAATGATGGTTTGTGTTAGCAAAAAAACGTTCATGCATTCCCACCCAAACACATACACATGATTAATTAAGACATGCCCCAATTATCACTCCAATGAGTTGGTACCATCAAGCCAAGGGGACTATCAGATTCATTCCAGACTTGGACTCCCTTCAAACAGTCTCCCTGTAGGACTCTTGGGTGATGAGAGCCCAAGAAAATCCAGCATCTTCCTGTGGGCAACAGCTATAAGGCATTCATTGAGAAAAGTTAAGAGAATAAATCTCTACAGATTTCACAGCTGTAATGATCCTGTTACTCTCTTGCAGAGCACTGTTCCCAGCATCCTACCCATTGACGTCAGTGTTCCAGCATTGCCCCTTTGCTTCGCCCTATAGTTGGGGACACGAATGGCAGTCTTCCTTACTGGAGAACCCTTGTTGGTCATATGGTATAACCTTATTGGGGGGCCCACATCTGAATTTCTTGGGTTAGGTTGGGACATTCACTTTTCTTTCTCTTTGTTGCCATAACAGAACATAATAAAGAAAATCAAGTAGCAGACAAGCAAAAAGACAGCAGATACTAAGCATCTTGTCATCTATCATAGTCATTGTTCCATCAGTAATCTGACCCCAGGTCTTCGTTCTGTTATTCTTCCTCTACTGCTATACTTGCTGTAATTTCTCATAGGGTGGTAAAGAACATGGGAGACTCAGTCAAATCCATTCCCTGTGTTCATTCAGAGAGTCTTTAGTTTCATTTGCACCCAGTTCTGATTTAACATGGACCCAGAACCTTAACAACCAATTAATTGGTGTTTTGTTTGGTTGCTGTTGTTGTTGATTTTTCTTTTTTGTTGTTTTTTTTTTTTGTTTGTTTGTTTGTTTTTGTTTTCTGAACAGGCATTTATTCACATTAACAGGCTTGTACTGTGTGAACTACAGTCTCTTATGGTGGAAGCTATTATCATACCTGCAGGATGCTGAAAGGGAGATCCCACACTGCTGATGTGCATTTTTTGGCAAGGCAGAAATAGACCACTCACATGATAGGCATGATAAACTTTATTTCCCTGATGCACTACAATACAAGGTAAAGAGTGGACAATTCTATCTTCTCTGCAAGGGTGGTATATCCAGATAGGGAAATGGAAGTAAAAATCATGTTTACAGCTGCACAGAACAGACCAGAATTATCTGCTGCAGAATCTCGTCCTTGAGCATTGATTTAATCTCAATAGAATTTAAGCATGTAACAAGGTGTCTAAATTAGGAATGCAATCCTATAAGGCTATGCTATGGTAAGAGAAAGATCCTGCTTGAGGCTTGTATATGTATGGATAGGTTTTAATTGTTTTCATTTAGCAGCAGCAGAAGCATAATACGACTACATTCTTCATTTCAGTGTTTGTTTTAAGAACATAAATGTGGGTAGGATGAATCTGGGTCTCAGTTTACAGTGTACTTGGATAGGAATTTCAGTTGTTAAAGGTTCTTTATGTTTTGTTTTCTTTCTCCTACTAGCTTAGAAGAAGTTTTATTTTCTATGAACACACACTTTCAGTATGATGGAATATTTTGGCTTTTACTATTTAAAATATTATAGTTTTGAATGGAAAACAATAGTAATCTTAAAAATCATATACACACCACAGTTATGTCAGTTTGCTCATAATCGTTAATTCTAAGATACACTGATTTAGCCAATGCTTTTTTGCTGTGGGACCATCCCTGGCAGAAAGCTTAATTAAGCTGGTAAAACATCACTGCTACAGTCTGCATAAGTGTAAAAATGGGCCTCATCTTCCATTCAGTGTTTTTGTTCCCTTGAAATCTGAGAGGTGATTGATGGCATTTTTTTTCCTTTTTTTTTTTTAATGACACAAATTAATTTTTATTGATCATACACAAAGCTGAAAAAGACAAGACTAGAATAATATTATTCTAAGTCAACTAGCAAGGGCTTTAAGTGTAAATAAGTTGAAACACTGCTACTTTAGCTTCCTTCAGCCCATTTGAAATCCTTGATAAAATTTTTATAGACTGATATAACACCTGAATCATATACCACCTTAAAACTGTTATTCCTAATTTGTACTGTTGCCTTTATTTTTTCACATCTTCCATCAGATTTTCAGCTGTCAAAGATGGATTGACAAGATAATTATGGGAGATATAAAATTCTATGTACAAATAATAAACAGTGCTCACTTACATGGCACATTTCCATAATGTCAGAGAAAATTTTCATTTTAACTGTTTGAAACTTCAGATAATTAAATGAGTGGCACTGAAAATGCCCATGACAAATGCATATGGACAGTACCTTTCCCAACTTTGAAATACATTTAAACACATTTGTGAAATAATTGGAGTATACTTAAGAAAAAGTATCTGAAATTTCTTCAGTACTCTGTACACCATCTTTCATGTTTTGTAAGACCACTTCTGCTTTTGTCATTTCTGTGCAGATGTTTTTGATGGGCTAGAGAGGTATTTCCCTTTCTTGTTTTTACAGAGGAGTCTCATGGCAGAAACGCTTGTGTGAAGTAGCTTCAGACTGTTAATTTTGTTTCTGGCAATAGAGTCTGTTGTCAACCTGTTCATTTCATAGTGAGGAAGCAGGTAGTGGTGATGTTATTTGTTTGTAAATAAGCTGTCTGTTTTTTTTTTCCAGATTTTGACTTCAGAAAGGAGGTGTAAACCTTAGGCATATTTGTTTTAAAAGTTCATCTCTCCCTTGCTCATTTCTGCACACATATACATCTGTATTTTGGACAAGTACTGTAAAGATATGAAGAAGTGAATAGGCGCAATATCTGAAGAGACCGTAAGGTATATTTCTCCTTATTATCTTATACAGACTTCCTCTTTTGACTGACTGACAGTGACTGAAGAAAAGTAATTTCTGACACTTTCATAAAAGTTTCAGTATATTTCTATAAGAGACTATTATCTCTGCTTCTTGTAAGTGAAGGAGGGTCTCTACCTTCAACTCTTCTTTCAGGATCTCACTTGCCTTTGTCAAATTGTTCTATGTGTTCAGAAGCAATTCAGCAGCAGCATTACTGTTTCCAAGACTGATATTTTTATAGGGGTAGCTCTGATTTTAGACATTAAGGAAGGAAGGCTCTTTTTTTCCCCATTTTATTTTATTTTATTTTATTTTATTTTATTTTATTTTCCCTCACTACTGTGCAGAGGAATTATACAGAAACACAAACCATGCTAAGAAAATTAAAAGACCAGTAACTATTCTGAACAGAATGGTGCGCAGTCAAACTGAGCCAGAAAAGATGTACCCCCCAAAGGAAAAAATTAGAGTTATTGGAGAAAAAGTTTAATATCTGGATTCTTAAATGCCATTGCAGGGTCTTGGCATTTTGGAAGAGTAGATGCCTTCTTATTTCTTCTGTAGACCACACTTGAAAGTTGGCATGTGCTGTCCATTGCATGTTGTGTTGTCCCCTTTGGAAATGTGAAACCGTGCATCTGGAGATTGCATAGCCACAGTGTATCAGATGAGGAAGGAGTCTAATAAGGGAATATCAGATATAGGAGCATGAGAAAACAATGCATCTGAGTTGTAAAAGGTTTCAGGATTTTTCTTTTTTTTTGTTTCATTTTTGAGATGTTTTCAGAAGTTCCGAATGGGATTAATTTTATCAAATGCATATATAAGCAGTGTAATTCTGCGTCTGAGCCAACCATATGCTGCATTTACTTGAATAACGGAGAAAAACAGGTATTCTTGGGTGCAGTTCATCTCTTTCTACAGTAGATGTCTAAAATTTATTAAAAAGGAAGCCAAAAGCAATTAGCTTAGGTGAACAAGTTTATACCACAAACTTCTAAAGCTAAGTGAGATTAATTCCACCTTACATTTTTGGAAACTTTGTTTTTCTAAATTTTTTCAAGGAGAAATAAGATTTTAAATACTGTATTTTGTTTTATTCAAAATAGTATTTTCAATCAAAAGAAAAAAAATCTTTAGAGGAGATTTGTGGATCAGGTCTAAATGGTACATAGTATCTTTACTAAAAGACTGCTTCATATACATTCATGGATTTTGCTTAGCTAATCTTGGAATAGAAACAAACTCACTTTAAAATGTATTGTCTCAGAGCCAATGCAATTCAGTTGTAGGTAAGAATTTTTCTTAGACAACAAAGTCAGCAGATATGACAGAGAACAGAAGTTTGGAGCTAACCCATGGCACAAGAATTTCTTATTTTTTTTATAGTTATGGACAACATAAGAGTTGCATTTTATAATTTATCAAAGACCACTGAAGACAGAAGACTTTCCTTCTTTTATGTGTCTTTGGGATGCTATTCTATGTATATGGTATGCATGTGGTACTTTTAAGATATAACACACTATGTACACATCAAATATTTTAACTTGCTTTATGCACCTTTTACGCATGCCAAAGATCCTTCTACAATGTAAAATAGTACTATTATTAATACTAGAAAATTATAGTTAATATACAGAGTTCGACTTACCTTTGTAAAAGTTTAGTGTACATAGAGGGGCAATTGGCCTGTTTCTATTGATCATCATTTACAAGATATAAAACCCTGCTATAATTTTATTACCCCAGCTTACCAAAAGAGCTTTGAACACATCCTGCTTTAGGGCTGTGAACTACATAGAAGAACAGATTCCTCTTGTTAAGAGAATTATTCCAGTTTGGTACACTTCATCACTTCAGCATTCATTATCAATCCACATTTACCCTCAGGAGGTCAGCCAATATCATTGTCTTATGTTTGGATGTGTTCTTTGATCTTAAACTGAAGGTAGACTTTTGATAGTCTCTTCCAAAATATCTGTAGGATTGCAAAAATAATAATAGACAGGATTAAAATAATATGTAGCATACTATTTGGGGCAGGGCGGAAGCACTTTATTTTAATTCAGATTTTGACAGTTATTCAAAGAACAAAAGGAAGTGAAATTAAACAAAATAAAATTAAGGTTGCACATTAGAGAAGTGAGGTCCGGCAGACAGAAAGATTTCAAAATATAATGCTGAAATCCCCATATTGATTACTTACCAGAAGGGCCACAGCATCAGGGAACAAAGCCATAGTGTTGAATTGCTAAGTGTAAAAATCACATATTTTTCACAGAACATTTTTACATTGAAACCCCATGAATTCATTGCTTTGGGAGATATTTTGGCGGTTGACTGATATCTTTTAAAGTAAGATAGCCTATATTATGGAATTGTTCCATATGCAACACAATGCTGTCTGATATAAACACTGTGAAGCCACCTGCATGGCATTTAGTGTGCCTGTCTTCTCTCTCCCTGGACAGATAGAACAGCAAATGTTCCAGTTCCCTATTAATCCAAGGACAGCCTTTCTGCAAAGTTGTAGTGTTTGTCTATGTTGTCTATGGTCTTTCTGTGTTTGCTTTGTGGATTTTCTACAAATCCTCTTGAACGTTAAAAATAATATACCCCAGTTTTGAAAAAAATTGAGGTAATTAAATGGTGTGTAGTTTCCCACCGAGCTCAAGTTTTTTTTTGTTTGGTTTTTTTCTCTAGATAATGGTAGTACACTGGCTATTTGCAGGTATAAGTGTTCTTTCTGCCACTCATTGGGCTTTTAAAACTGTCAGCTAATGTCAGGTAATCTGTAATTTCAGTTCTTATCTCATGCTGTTGTTATTCAGTCCTCTTCTGCAAAGATTTTAAAAGTCTATAGCCTTAACATCTCTGTTATAATCTTCATAATATGCATATGTTTGCATTTATTAAACAGTTTTACTATTTGCCATTTTGGTGAAACTTTTCCTATTGATTTAAAATAGGTCTTCAATTTATTTCCCATTAAAGTAAACATAAAAAAAATTACTGATTTTAACATGAAGAAGTGAGATCCTAAATACCTCATTTCTTCTTAAGCTGTACCAAGACTGCCCTTGTAGCTTGAACTAAAAACTAATCTTTTCTTTCAATGCCTACTTCTGCCTTAAATAATCTTAATTTCCTTTATAGTCAGCAGAGAGGTAATGCAGGATTTTAAAATGTTTTTAGTTTGTTTTCTAGTTGAACTATATTTAATTCCCCAAGCATATTTTTGTTATCCTCAGAAGAAGAGGTGCCTGATAATGCCATATTTTTGTCCATGTTACACGTAAAGATCATGTTTACCTAGCAGCCTCTAATGTACTGCAACTTGCTGTTCTTCAAAACAAAGTACCAGCCTCAACAAGGATGTTTGAGCTTCTTGGGCACTTTTCCTAATCATGCTATAAGCGTGAGGTGACTGACATGTGGTCATCTTGTTCAGTAGCACCACAATCACAGCTGAAATTTTGTCAGTGGGTTTGTCCCTGTCACCTGCAGTTTTACATCATTACAGTGTTTTTCTCAGGAGTGAAGTATAAACTACATGAAAGAAAGGCATTGCTTTACCAAGATGAAAAAAAATATGCCAGTACAGCAAGATTCCTGCTCTGATACTTTTCTCACACTATTGTAAAACAGGTTTAACATCAGCATCACCTCAGAGTAAAGTTAGAATCAAACCTTATAATTCCTTTTTCAAAAATGACTGATCACGTATGACCTTACCTGGTACCAGGTCACTGACTCACAGCTTGGCAGTAGGCAGACATTTGCTGTCAAACAGAGCTATTCTCAGCTGACTCTGAATCAACATATTGCCTCCATCAAGCTAAATTGCTTGCAAATCTCAAAACAGAACTGTAGGGTGAAAAAAAAAAACAATCCAAAGCTTGTTGAAAATCAACTAGGACAACTAGCACTAAACAGAAAGCTTTGGATTGATGCACAGTTTGTTTTCTGACTGAAGTTTCTCCAAAAGAGTGTGTTCCCCACTGTGCAAATTTATTACTCGCAGCCTTTGGGATTTGTTTGTTTCCCTTGCAGTTTATGCTGCTGGCTCTACTTCGGCAATGCCATCTGTTGTTCTTTCCTCTTTCTTAGTGTTTCTTTTTCCCCGTGTCCTCCATTCCGAGCCTACATTAACTGTTGTGTGTCTCAAAGGGTGTTTGAGATCTTTTTGTTGTATTGTGCAATGCTGTCAACTGCCAGTACTGGATGGCCCTGAGTTCCTTCTCATGTCCTCCAAAAAGTATAAAAGTGCTTTAAAACATAAATTATTTTTAACCTTCTGGAAGGTTTCTTCATCTACACTTGGTTCTTGCATCCCTGTTGCATAATGTGCATATGTTTCTTCTTTATCCCCCAAACTCAAATTTTCCTATCTCAATATTGATAATTCTTGCAAAATAAGGAATCTTGTCATAGTTCACTTTTTTTTTTTTTTTGTCCTTAGTCCTTGAAATAATTTAAATGAAAGAGTGTTCTCAGCTTTTATTTTAAAAGATATTTCAGGATCCTTCATTTGAAGAGATATCATGAAAATCCTGCCACAAGTACACTCAGAATGAACATGGCCTAGAAGACTGGAACACTGAGTCAAAAACTGGCACACAACTATTCCTTAACTCTCACAGTTTTTAAAGAAATCACATAACTGATTAATTTTTAAAATATGAGAGAGGTTTTTCACCTGCCTCTGTGATTTAAGGAAAATAAAATATTTCTTGGATAAGTATTCTTAGGTGAAAACACTACAGGAAAGTTGGAGTAGGACTGAATTATGTTGATCTTTTGAGTCTGAATAGGCTTCGTAGTATGTATATTCTATTTTTAGTCTGAAATACCTTGTTTTTTAAAGCAAGCCACAGTCATTTTAAACATTTGTGAGTGCATGGAGTGCTGGAACACTGTGTTAGCTCAGACACATGGTTATGAGCATTTATACTCTATTGTTTGGATTCTTGTGTGTGCTTTGTAGCTTATATCCCCTGTGCACAGCTTTATTTACCTCTATGCCGTAGCTCAAGTGACTTAATGAATCATGCTTTAAGTAAGAGAGAGAACACTGAGAGCAGCTTTAATAGGGAAATAGTGAATGGAGGAGCACTTATTTTGTACATAGCTACACAATAATAAATTTATGTCACAACTAACTAGTCTGTAATTTTACAGAGTATCACATTTGGTTGTTTTCTTGCTCATAAACTACAATTTTATATTGAAACCTCAGTATTCACTGAGAGAACTTTTAACACAAAAAGGCTGACCCATTAATTCTCCTATTTCATACAGGGGTACAAATAGCAACTGATAAATTGCAAAAGATTTTCCATGTGGGCAGCAATAGAAGTGATATGAATACGTATAACATGGACTTTGTGTTGTTTCCAGAATCTTGTACTGTCATGTGTGTTGCTTTTAATGATTGTTTTTTATTGTGGAGAAGGTGCCCTTGAAATAGCATTTTTCAGATGTTACAAAACATACATGTCAAAATTAGTTCCCTCAGCTGAAAAGGGGATCAAGTGCAGTAAAGCAAGTATTTAAAAACTTGATCAGCTTACCAAGTCAAACTACTTTTTCTGCCTGTATAATGTTATCTGTGCTACAGTGTAAATTATTATCCTTTACTTTTCAAAAAGTGGCAAGCAGTTGATAAAGCCCTCTGAGGAATTTGCCATCCCTCTGCCTATCCATCTGTCCTACCATCTCTGGCTTTTGGAGAAACAGCTGTCTCTAAACATTTTACAGTAATTCTATGCCAAAGGAATGCATGCATTAGCAAAGCGAGTATTGTCTTGTGCATCCTAAAGGTGATTAATTTTTTAACGGGTTTTAAGAGATGCATTCATTTATTCAATAGGCTGAACAATAAGCATGAACTGTGGAATGTAGATTACTTCCTATTGTTTCAGTTGTTAAGTAGCTGATACTTCCCAACAGAAAAGCAAAATATTTATCCCACAGTTTGTGTTAGCATCACACAAAATTATATACAACATTCATAATGAAGAGATAATAGTAATTTTGCACTGTTTTGAGCAAATGCAATGAATAAACTTCAAGGCTCAACAGTTTATTCTGATGAAAAAATATCAAATTTGTGCAAAGTGAAACAAAAATCCTGCTCTATACCACATAATGTCTACTATTTATGTGTTGCTATTATTGAATCAGTTTTTTTCAGCTGTGTGTTTTAACAAGTAACTAGAGCTATGGAACACTGAAGAGAGCAGAAGAGCAGAGAATTATTCAGAATATGACACATTTGATCACTTGGATAGGATTCATCCTGTTTAAGAGTGCAAGCTGGCTGCCTAACTATAGTCAATTGGGGCTTTTATACAAAGTCAAGGGTACTTTCCACTGCAGTGTCCATCCACGACTAGAGAATAACATGACTCTCCCATAGACCTTGTCTCAGATTTGTGAGTCTCATGTAGATGTCTTAGTTACCCTGGAGCATACAAATGCAACTTCAGAGCTATTTTCAGGCTTATGAGTTTTGATCTAAATGTCCACAGAGTAGATATCTGCACTTGAGGTAGTCATTCTATTTAATATTCATTAAAAAGCAAAAAAAGACAAAAAAAAAAAATAGGGCATGATTTGTGTGACTATGCTCTGTGTGTGCTGAACTGCCTGCTAAAATGCTTGCTCTTTGCTGTGCAAGGGGCTTAGTGCTCAGTTCAGATACAGAATTACATGTGGTCAGCTGAGTCCCAGGCTTTTTTACTAATAAATGAAAAGTGCCTGTTGAAAATACTAAGGCACTGGCAGTCTGGATTCTCTTCTTGATTGAAAATGTAAGTCAAAGAAACTCAGAAAGCATTAGCTTCTCTGTCACTGTTAAGAAGAAGTAAATCAATCCAATTACTAGATTATTATGAAAAAGCATGATAAGGTCCACTTATATTATTTACCGGGGCCTCACTTCATCCAAGTGGTTAGTGCACTTGGATCCCTGAAGTGCGCTGCTGTTTCTTGTGAAAGAAAATTGGTGGGAAGCAGACAAGAGAGTAGTAAATTACCTTAATCTCCTTTTAATTACAAATGTGGGGACCTGCAGACAGGTTTTGAACTGGGTGGATTTAAACAGTAGAGCAGCAAAATCCTGGCTTGCACATTAGAAATCAAAGGACAAAATTCCTCTTGCCTGGGCAGGCTGTGCTGGTTTTTTTCTTCAACAAAATGTTAGATTTCAGTACAGCTTTTCCTTCTTATCAGTTTGCTCAGTGGAACCCTTTCATGGCAGCTGACAGTATAATGGTTCTTACTAATCATGAATACTTGAATAATATTTTAATTTTGAAGCACTTACTGTATTGGTTTTGACTGGGATTAGATTTAAATTTATTTGTAGTACCTAATATGGGGCTGTGTTTTGGATTTGTGACCAAATCAGTGTTGATACCACAGGGATGTTTTAGCTGTTGCTGAGCAGTGTTTACAGAGTCAAGGCCTTTTCTGCTCCCCACCTCACTCCACCAGTGAGTAGGCTGAGGGTGCACAAGGAGTTGGGAGGGTACACGGCTGGAACAAATGACCTCAGATGACCAAAAGGATGTCCCATACCGTATGAAATCGTGTTCAGCAATAACACTGGGAGGGTGGAGGTTGGCGAGGGCTGCCATTGCTCAGGAACCCACTGGACATTTGTTGATTAGAGGTTACCAGTTGGGTTTTCTGCATCTCTTGTATTTTCTTGTGTTTTTCTTCTCTCCCTTCCCTGCATTGTTGCTCTTATTGCTGTCTTTCCACCCCCTGTCCTTCAATTATTTAAAAAATTATTAGCTGTCTTTATCTCACCCAAAGTTTTTTTCACTTTTACCCTTCCAATTCTAGCCCACATCCTCCTGTGGGGTAATATGCAAGCAACTCTGTAGGGGTTAGCCGACTCCTGGAGTTAAACCATGACACTGACCTTATGTTACTGGTTAGTTTGAAATCCACAGCAGTCACTTCAATCAAGTCTCTAATTTGGAATCGGGCATTGGATTTGATTGCTATCGTAGTCTGTTCAGATTATGAGTATCTCTGAAGTAGAACCATGTTGTATGTGGTCCTGAACACATATAAAACAAATTAAAGACAGGACTCTAACATGTGTCAGATTTGTTCCTTGGTTATCAGGCTTACTAGTATAACTAGTTAAACACTTACTTTTGATGATTATTTACTTTGCTGGTGAGAAAGTTTCAATATGATCTTTTCAGTGAAATTAGACTAGTTTATTAGAGTGGAGGTGAGTGGGCAAGTAATAATCATAATCATAATCATAAATCTGAAGAATGAATAACCAAGGAGATTTTAGCAAGATTTCTATGGAAATTCCAGGTAGATTCCTGACAATGCCTAGTCTGAATTTCTGCTTCATTTTCTCAGTAGCCTCAATGTAAACAGTTTCAAGAGGCTTTGGGATACTATATCTGGTAGCTGTTTAACCCTAACATATGCCATTACATGACTACCCAGGATGTCAGTTGACTTCTTTCCAGTTGGGTTGTGTCCTCATACACCAGTACAGCGGTTCATCCAAATTATCCCTTTATTGAAGAGGGAATCAGTGAAATTTTATACTGTTAATTCAGCCATTTTTTTCTCAAAAACTATCCTGAACTAAAAGGGATAAAATAGTTAAATGTAAATTAATGTCCATTATTATAAGTAGTTAATAAGAATAATTCCTTCTATGTCCCTAGTTTGATACTGAGTCTATGCCCTTTTAAAGCTTGTCATCCTTAAAAATTCTGGAAATCTTTTCAAACCCTTCATTATAAACTACCAGATCTTTATTTTTTTATTTACTCATATCTTGACTGTTAGACTGACTGATGCTTTTCCATTTACTTGTCTATGATGTCCATTCCATTCCAATATATAAGTATTGATTATCAGAGGTGTTTTCAAAACAAAGAATGCAGGGAGCTTGGAAAAGCCATGTAAAGTTCCAGTTTGTGACTTTATATATTAATTAAGTAACAACTCAATTTTGTACATAAGACAAGAAAGAACTCTGGGAAACGGTAAATCAAACAACTGAAAAGATGTGGCATGCCTATCATTTTTGTTGATATCATGTTTGTTCTGGAATTTTCAGATTACCAGTAATCTGGTCAGGCTGCTGGACACCCACAAATCTATTTTACGTTGTGTGATGAAGAGACCAATGAGACCTAGCCATAATCAGTGCAGTTGATTCATGCATGTACCACAAGCCTAACATGCTTTTATCTTGCAGAGCTAAATAATCCCAGAGAGAAATATAGGGTACTGCACCGCAGAAGTAGCTTTCTGCTTTTTTTGTTTTTAAATGTTAGCAGGTATGGAAATGTTTTACCCATAAGTTAAGGGAAAGATAGGTTTTGTTCCCAAGAACCGGAAGTCATTCAGTCCAGTCTCATTAATGTAGAAAATGAACAATGATCCCAAATAAATGTTTCTGGTTTCTCTATGAAAATATTTTAGACATTTATATCATTGTTATAAATTCTATTTTACACAGTAAAAGCAAGATTGCTACATGTTTTCAGAAAATATGACAGGTTATGATCTTTATATGCTCCTTATCATACTCCACGAAGGAATGATAAATAAATGTCAAAAAGACATAAAGGTAAAATAGAAAAAAAAATGTTAAATAACATCACCATTACAGTGATGTGTTTATGAAGGTACTGGATTTTAGGATGTACAAAAAATGTTCATCTCATTCATAATATCAGAATATCCATAGTATCAAGAGTTCAAAGAATGTTCATGTTTATGAGAATAAGGTTTGTCTATTTAATTATAATATTGATAAAAGGCTCCACTAGATATTGAGGGGTTAATTTTTCTTTTTTTAAACTGTATATCTTGTCTGACAATATTCAAAGGGGGTAAACAGGATGATTAAAGTGGATTTTTTGTCAGTGATGGCACTGTGATAAGGAATTCCATTAAAATGACAAACAACATGGTTTTATGGAAAATGTACTTTGTCAAACAATGTGATGTCTTTTTACATGATAAGTTTAGCTGATAACTGCAGTTGGTAACTGCATCAACATAATAAACTACCATAAAGCAGTTGTCCTTGTCTTTCTTTAAATTCTGATGAAAATACTGCTATGCAAAATCAACAAAGCGTAAATATCAGGCAAGAAAAATGTTTCAGAAATTACTTACAAATGAAACATCATTTTACAACAGGATGCATAACCAGACGCCTCTGCAAAGTTAGTTCTTACTTTTCAGCCTCTTTATCAATGATCTTGTCAAATCTGCTGAGAATGGGTAATTAGTGAGTAGTAAGTAATGGAGAAAGACCAACTCTACTAAATTCTATTTCTTAAGAAAATTACTTTTCTCTGGACAGCATATGTTTTAACAGAGCCAAATGAAAGGGCATACATCAAGGAGCAAAATATTTAGGTCACACTTGCAGGATGGGAGATGGTGCCCTGGTGTTCAGTGACATTGAAGGACTTAGAGGAAGCAGTAGCTAATTAGGTGAACTTGAGCTCCCTCGACAACACTATAGCTAAGTAGGTGAACATGTTTTTGAGATGCATAGTTAGAAAAATATTAAATAGAAGTGAGGAGGCTGTATTTGTTTATACACTTGAGAGATTTTTACTAGCATACCCACATGCATTTTTTGGTGGCTACCTTTAAAAGGAATATTGAAATATTAAAAATAGTATAGCAAAAAATTACAAAGGCAATTTAAGATTTGGGAAACTCAAAGCAGAGCTAAACTTAAACTTAGATCACTTTGAGCAGGGCCTTGTCCACTCAAATTTGAAAGTCCCTGAGGACAGAGATTTCACAGCCTTGTTAGGCAGCCTGTTACAGTCCTTACTCACTCATTCTGAGATAGTGGTTTTTGTTTTTGTTTTTGGTTTTTTTTTTATATTCAGCTGATATTTACTGCAGCTTGTAGCCATTGCTTCTCATTTTTCAACTGTGTACCTCTGAGTGGAATACGGCTCTGTCTTCTCTTTTATTTCCTTTATTTCCTTTAAAAACAGTTTTCAGGTAGATGCTTAACAGCACAACTACTGAAACTAGAAAGTGATCTGGTGACAAGTAAACCCCTCTATTTTGTGAGTGATTTGGGTGGGGTTTCCAAGAGATGTAGGGTTTACACAAATTGTGGGCCTGATACAGGAATTTTTGGATGAAATTCTATGATTCCTATCACTTAATTTAGCTAAATTAAGTTTTAATTTACTGTAAAAGTTGCTGTCAGACTCATGGTGCTATGAAGTAAGTGAATTGCAAAAAATACTCTAGTATAGTAATTAAGAGCACTAAACTGTTTCTGGATAGCAAGGGAATAAAGTCTTTCCCTGTCCTATTAGTGATGCTTATCATATTTTCCCAACAGTGTTGAGCTGATAGTTTTGTTATTGGTTTGGACCCATTCTCAGTAGTCTTCATAATTGTATTTACTGTCTTATGGAGATTAAATAATAGGCTGAAATTAACACTCAGACCGTAAATTTGGGATTCTCCTTACATACATATATGTGTTTCCAGGATAGACTTCCACACCTTTTCTACTCACTGAAGACTCTCTTTGTAATCACTTCTGACAAAAAAATAATTTCTAGTTAAAAAAGCAATTGTGATCCAGGAGTTCAGATAGGTAGGATTAATGGTGCCCCTAAGTGTCTGCTGTTATCCACTGACCATGGGAAAAAGCATATGTGAATGATTCAGGATCTGATATGGTACACCGTAAGCATTTACAGTTGGGTGAGATGAGTCCCAAGAAATATTGTTTGAGAAAATAAGTATTCATAAAGAAAGCATACACATAAAATGCAAATTTCTGAATTCACAAAACATAATCTTTATATTATTTCTCTGTCCGAAGGAGAGTAACAAAGGTGATTAAAAGAGTAGAGGGCATGACTTATGAGGAGCAGCTAAGGATACTAGGTTTCTTCAGCTTAGAGACTCAGGGGTCACCTTATTGCTGTCTACAACTAAATAACGAGGGGGAGTAGAGAGGGAGTTACTGTCCTCTTCTCTCTGGTGTTTGGTGACAGGACAAAAAAGAATGGGTTAAAACCAGGTCAGGAGAAGTTCAATCTGAGTATTAAGAGAAAGTTTTTTACCGAGAGCACAGTCACCTACTGGAACAAGCTCCCCAGGGAGGTGGTCATGTCCCCAAGCTTGTAGTTGTTAAGGAAGGATTTGGACAATGTTCTTACATAAATGGTTTAACTTTTAGGTTGCCCCTTGTGGAGCTTGGAGTGGCACTTGATAACCCTCATAAGTACCTTCCAACTCAGGATATTCTATGGTTCTGTGAATTTTTTTCTTTCATGATTCCAATATGCGAATAGGTATATGTAAAAAAGAAATTCTTCACCATGAGGGTGGTGGGGCACTGAAACAGGCTGCCCAGAGAAGTTGTACTTGTCCATCCCTGGAAGTGTTCAAGTCCAGGTTAAATGGGGCTTTGAGCAACCTGGTCTAGTGGAAGGTGTCACTGCCCATGCAGGGAGGTTGGAACTAGATGATCTTTAATGTCCCTTCCAATCTAAACCATTCTCTGATTATATCATAGATTCATATGTCAGCTGCTATTTATATTTCATGGCTCATGGTGACATTTTGAATATAGAATCTGCTAGTGCATGTTCAGGAAAATTGTACATCTTCAGGTTTTTGGTCATAATTTTATATGCATGATGGTAATTATCACTCCGAATATTTAAGAATCTATTTAAAGATAGAATCAACATTTTCTTGTATTTAATACATTTCTCAAATATTGATTTAGTTTTACTAGGATTTGGTGGAAGATCAGCTCTTGCTTCAAATGCCTACCTTAAGTAACAATGCCCTTTACTTCCAAGAATAATCTTTTAAAACTTATATGTTTCTGACATTAAAGCTGGTCTTCATTGTTTCCTTGAGAGCTAAAGGACATAGTGGATTATGGTTTTGTTCTTGGCTTTGATTAGTATTTGTTGAGTTTTTTCTTGTTTAAAAAGTGGCTGCCACAAAAATAATTTGTTTCATGGACCTACAAACTAATATTTAGAGTTACAGTTTGCAATTGAATTACTTTTTTAAAATAAAATTTATGAGTTATAGATTAATAACTGACCCATGTACCTCTTTCAGAGCATAAAGAAAAATAATACAGAGCATTAAAGAGAGATAAAGTTTATAAAGTTACAGTTCAAACAACATACATACTCACGGAAGTTATAAGCACATTTTTATATTTAATGACTCATTTTATGTGACTATTTTGATGATTTCCAAGGAATACCCTTTAACACTAATAGAGCTATGGATTATGTATCATATATATAACTATCTGTGAGCATTCCTCAAAACCTAGAAGTGCACCTATTAACCTGAAATTGTAATAGACAGCAGTTTATAACAATGTTTTTTAATAAATATTTATATCATTGTGTAATTAAACTTCCACTGTTTGCATTGTACAATGTATAAGTGTACACTTATACTACATCCAGGTAGCACACAGATATAATAGCAGCATCACTGAGATAATCTCAAATATGCAAAAAGAAATACTAAAAGCCTGGCTTTAACCCTCAAAATTCATAACCCTTAAAATGGTTGCAGTTACTGCAGGTTGTACTTGTGATATATTACTCAAATGTTGAATTTGCATCTTTTTACTGAGATTTATTATAAAAGTGGATGACCAATATTGCTGTATTATTCACATGAAGTTATCATTGGACGTCTAAATATACACCCTGTTTTCAAAACTTCTCACTTTTATTAAAACTCTACTTGATTTTATTTAGAATTTGGTGTGAAACAAACAGAAGTGTACTCAAAGAAAGTTGCTTCTGCAAATATGTCAATACATTTTATTTTGTTTTCACTTTCATGGGTAACTTTGCAATCAAGCATCTTTAGTGAATACTAACAGATAGGCCAGAATGTTCACCAGTCAGCCCTGCATAACGTCTTGCATGCTGTATAGTCGAGATTGTTTGTAACATTGCCAATTAATTTGTGGTGATAATATTTAACAAAGGATGATTTTGCCAGCTGGAAGCAAAGTTATTCCCTATTCCCTATCCTCCCTACCACCACCACTTCCCTCCAGCCTGTATCATGAGATCTTTATAATCTCAAAGTGATATCAGAAATAAGCAGATGGGACATCATTTTAATGACTTATCTAAAGGACAACATCTCCCCTTAGTGCAACTACCCTCCTAATATTGGATCTTGGCATCAACACATTGCAGAAACCCACTCCCAATGTGAGATTCTTGCTGTATGCCCTCATCAGAGGTCTTTTGATTACTACCTCCTTTATCAACAGTTTGATCATGACAACTAAAACTGCCATTTCACAAGCTAAGAGGATTTTATGTAACATGACCTCTCTTGTCATTCTTCATTTCCTTGGTCAGCTTTCAAACTCATTTGCTCAATTTTCATTACGTAGTAGATCATGCAGCATATCAGTGCAGAAGTTCTCTTCTTTTCTGCCACCAAGGTGCAACTATAGTAACACCAAGGGCCAGAGAGTTGTTCTTGCACAGGATTCAGAAATGTCTTTAACTAATTGGGGCTATTCAAGCCTTTACCAAGCAACTAGTTCAATAGGGGTAGAAGAAGAAGCTAAGCAAAATATTACTAATGTTTTAATATAAAATGTTCTACATCATTGCAACAATGATGTAGAGAAGGTGCAAAAGAAAGGCAACTGACTAAATTAGTCAGCACAAAAAAATCTACAACCATGAACAGAATATTCTCTTGGGGGTCAAGTCTGAATAAAACAACACAGTAGACAAAAAGTGTTCTGCTGAAACTCAGGCATACGTAGTGGAAAATACAGCAGTAGAGGAGATCGCTCCATCCATCACTTCTTAAACAGGCTGTTAAAAAGACAGTTAGATGTGGGCAGAACATGAAGTAAATTTTGGAAAAATATTTCTGTTTTTAGGTTGTTAGGTTACTGCTTTTCTCCACAGATTCTAGCTTTGTGTCTATCATTTAAAGAACACCATGACCACCAGTGTGGTGTTCTAGCAAGACGGAAAATCGTCGGGATGTGGTAGTGTTGCACTAACTGAAGCTCTGTTGAGGGTCTTGAGAGATCAACTCTGCCCTTGCTCCACTTGTGAAGTCCTTTCTGTTCTTCCCCTCCTTCCTCGCTAAGAAAGAAAAAATATAACCTGATCATTTAACCAGCAGCACAGGATAAGATAGATCATCTTGCTATGGGAAGAAACAAGCCCTGGAAAATCCAAGCAGAGTATCTCAGATTTAGGAAAATGGATGAAGAATCAAAGGTCAAAAGCAAAATCTGTTGCCAGCCTTTTGTCAGACCCTCATACCCTGAGGATATAAACAAAAAACTATATGTCCTTTTATGTCCTTATTGAATCTCATTTTCTGTTTAAATTAGTCTTTTTATGTCTTGTCAGAATAGGAAAAGTCACTCAAAACAAAACAACAGAACAAGCATTTCCTTACCTGCTGCAATGGACTGCTTGAGAGAATAAGTGTAACCACAATCCAAAACCTGAAAAGGGAATTTTGATACTTTTTGATTCATTGCTCTTCACAGTCATCTGATGACAACATATTTAGTGCTGCCTTCTGAGTATTTTCTTCTTGTCTGATCACATATTAATTTACACATATTAATTTACTCTGTGATTTTCCAGACTTTTTAATAAATTTACAAATTTGCTTACCATGTCAACCATGATCTCCTCAGAAATCTGAACCTTGTCTCCTTAATGCTGTACTAAAACAAGATCACATTTTGATAATGTGTCTGCTTATTTCTGTGATAATCAGATTACCACCAGTGTCATTCCACAAGAGAAGTCCCTGATCAAAATGAATTTATGCCTACTTTCCTTTATGACACCAACATACTGACCAGGGTGTGAAGAGGTTGTGGTTTCTTCCTATCCATTGCATAGCTGGGAACATTTTTCACTAAAATTTATCCTTTCCCTTTACATTCCTGTGAAAGAAACAGTGTGTTAGAAAGCAGCACCCTCAGGAATGACCTGACACTTCCAATGCATGTTTCTTTGTAGTGATACACATACTGGGACTTTTCCAGATTATTTATAAAAAGGCTCAGGCAAATATAATCAGTCTGTGAAACACTCTACCAGAGATCTTCCTGTTTAACAATTCCTGGTTAAAAAAATAATTTTGATGAGTGATGAGAGAAGTGTGACTCTAAATATACACCATTTAACAAAAATGTTTTGTGGTCCCAAACTAAACGTCCCTCAGAGTTCCCACTACAGCATCTAAACACTATTATATTTTCCAAGCAACCTTTAGCCTCTTTCAAAAAAAACCCAAACCAAAACAAACAAGCAGAAGAAGTGGTAGATAAATTTAGGTTGGCATGATCCATTTTACATATGATGTTGATTACCATTAATCATTCTGTCTTCCTTTAATTCTTTAGTAGTCAAGTCCAAGCCACTTATTGGCCTCAGGATTAATGCTGGCCTAACAAAACTGTAGCTAACCAGGTAACACATCTTCCTTTTCTTCTAATTTAATAGAACATACACAGTGCTCCACTTTGTATTCAGATTTTCACAATGGCAAGGTTTTTTTCTATTTAAAGTTCAAGTGCTTGGATGCACATAATTAGTGGAGATACTTGGATTTCATTTATAGAAAGGGTTTCAGGCCCTTCGATGGACCAGTACTCAACTATGCATGTTCAAATGCATTCCAAAATCTCAAAAAGGCAAACAAGCAGCAAAAAAGCACTAGTGTTTATTTATTTATAGATAAATGTATAATATATATTTTAATTAAATGATAAATGTCTTATAAATACACTACATATATGTGTGTATATACTTTTTAAAGACTTGTCATTAAAAAAATAATCAATCCTGCTATATAGTACTATGAAATAAAAATCAAGATCTCGTATACCATGTCCTTCTCTTCTCTTCACCTTCTGTTTTTTAAATCATGCATTTTTAGTTACTATTGCAAATTCATGTGTTCTTGCTATTGCTTTCTTCACTAACTGCCTGAACAGAGACTGTGGAAAATAATCTGGAATTGTTTATCCCTGCCTCACTCTACACATCTTTTCTAACAACTTTTTTAACAGTTCTGATTTGCCCTCATTTACATGAAAAGGGGATCAATTTTGGAAACAGTTGTTTGAAAAAAGGTTTTGCAACATATGCCCATGCAAAACTCTGCTTTTCCCACTGTACTTCTTGCCCTCAGACTGTTCCTCCTCAGTTTAGATCCCTCATTACATTTTTTTCTGAACCTCATTGCATTTTTTCTTCAACATTTTACTGTTGCATGCTGCTTTCCACTCTGAAGTTTTTTAAAAAAATTAAGTCAATTTGGCAGCAATTTGCTTTATTCTTCAATAAGTATTACATTTATAAATAGTGGACTTCCAAGTCAGCATGAGAAGAAGAAATTCTCCCTGATTTACTAATTATGCCGCTTTCAGTGCTATTTTATTTCTTCAGCAGTGACATCATCTTGAAATGCAGGTGTGCTGGTAGCTTAAAAGACCTGCGTTTTGTGAATAGATTCCATTTTATGTATATAAATTTCCAAGCGTGAAAAAATCTCAGGTGGATTTACAATTAATTTAAATTCATTTTCCAGCCATCCTTAGTTGGTAATATATTCTTCAAAGCAATTTATATGCAAATATTTATTTGAGGAAAGGAGAGACTGAGTGAGGTAAACAGGCAAGCTACACCACATGCATTACGGTATATTTTCTGAAAAGCAAATGTTCTCCTTTCAGCTACAACAGTGGAAAGATGAACCAGCAACAATGGGTTTGGTGTAGGACTTGTTGCTCTGTTTCCTCATTGTTGCATTAGAGAACAAACAAGAGGCCACATAATACTTTCAGTCAGGTGAGCTGTAGAACATCTGTATGTTTGTACATGTTCTCAAGCCAAATTTTGTTAGTTAAAGTCCATGTGGCAGCTGTGGTGACATGCATGAGCCACACAGTCCATACAGACTTCACAGCAGTAAGGTTTGGGCTTAGCCCATATAAGCTGTGTTTAGTGCCTGAGCTGGTTTTGATTGAGCTTCCCATTGCTGCCATCACACTTCTGATTACAGTAGGCTTGTAGCTATTCGTTTCTATGGTAGTATTTCTATTCATTTCCATGGTAAAAGGTAGAATGCTGAACAGATTTCTTAAAGCAGTGGGAGAAATGGGAGGAAACCTCTTCTAAGTGTTCCTGCTCTGGCAGGGGCATTGGACTAGATGATCTTTTGAGGTCACTTCTAATCCCTAACATTCTGTGATTCTATGAAATGCTGTCAAAATTTGTGTGTCAGGAGAAATATGGGAAAGAGATGAGATCCAGGCTTTGAGATACACAAATACACACATTATCTATCTATCTATCTATTCATCTATCTATCTTTCTGTCTATCATGTATATAATTTGTGTGGATATATGGTCAAAATACACAACTCCACACACTTAAATGAGCTGCAATTCAGAAATGAAGCAGAGGAAACACTGACTAAATTTCTCGTGAAATAACAAAACCAGTCAGAAGTCAGAGTCCAAAATAAGGCCAACTTTTGAGAACTACCTAAATACTGTATGTCCTCAGCTTTGCATATACTGTTGCTGAATCAGCAAATAAAACAACAACTCCTTTTCTCCTTCGCACTGGGACTGGTTAACAAACGAAATAAGTCATTTTAGAACAGACGGGGATGGCTGTAATGTACAGTTTCAAGAGGATCTTTTCCATTTGAGAATTGCTAAGTCTGGATTTCTGTTGTTGTTTTTCTACTTACATGCCAAAACATACCACATGGATGTGAAGTTGAAAACTAAAATACAATTTATGAGTCCAAAATGTTGCATTTCAAAGAATAATAAAATAGTGTCAGTCATCTGTCGGCTCATGGACAGTCTTTTGGGTTGACTTTCTTGCTTTTACATCCATGAATAAAAAACTGAGCTTGATCTTTATTTTTGAACTATAGATACAAATGGTGAACAAATTAGTAAGAGTGATCTGTTCTCAAGTCTCTGTTATGCTATCATTGAGGCATGTTTCAGAGATTTTCACCTGAAAAGTTTCTCTCTAAGCCTTTGAAAATGTAGCTGAGACATATTATCTCTCACCCTTAGAAAATCCTTACATTGCATTTTTATTTTTGCAGTATTTCTTTGAAATATTTTTTTGTGAATAATTGTACATCAAAAGCGTCTTTCCTTTTTCAGGTTAAAAATTCAATATTGCTTTCATAGTGATAGTTTTGTATGATTATTTGAATTATTGTACACTGGAGGATGAATAATTGCATTTGGGAGATATACTCTTTAAAGATTTTCAAAGGTAGCAAGAATGCTACAATACACTATTTCAAAACAACAACAAATATTTGAACACTGAATAAATTTTTAAAAACTCTGAAAAGATGTTTCAGGCCTATTTTGTCTTTAATTTTAAATTCAGGTCCATATTTTACTTTTGAAAATATGGTGATCTAATGTGGGAATACAAATAAGACAGTGATACTGTAGCCCTCTACATGTTGGCTGTCAGAGACATTTTTATATTTTGTCTGCATAGAAGTACTATTGAACAGAATCGTTTCCAGAGGTGAGAAAGATAAGTCTATGCAATTGAAATGACTTTGTAAATTTTTTAACTATGTATTTAAAAAAAAAAAAAAACAAGGTAACAAATAGTTTATTAGCTACAATTACTCATTTTGTGAATTATTTTAGTAACACCTTATGTTTATACTTCCATATGGAAATACATCTTTTCATAGTCCAAGGATTACAACTGATCTTACTATTTTAAGGCTAAATGCCAAAATTGAACTTGATCCAATTTTATTGCACCAAACTGGTGCAAGGTCACCTGTTTCACTGGGGTTTATTTGTAAAATGACAACTGTTAAACACTCATTGTGCCCTTAGTTGGCTGAAATTTGCAAATCCTCGATGGACAAAACAATTTGAGTTAGACAAACTGATATCAGTGTAGCTTCCTAAACTATCCCTATAGGCTTCCTGGCCTTGAGCTGCGAGTCTGGAAGGTTCATCCCACATGTCCCCACTTTTCTGCATCATATTTGACACCTCTGTGCAGATGTCCGAGATATCATACGGAGTCTGAAATAGCACCTACTGCCTACCTTGTAGCACATGAGTTGAGTCCATGCATTTAGTAAGCTGAATCAAGGTCCACTGAGTGTCTTACCTCCATTGACTTTAACAGGAGGTTGCACACATGCACATGTAGGCAGCTACTGTTTCAAGGAGCAGAGCTTTGATCCATATTCTAGAGCTGTGTATGTTAACCCCTGGGTCTTGAAAAAAATCTCTACTCCCCAGTGCAACTTCTGTCTCCTGAGCGTCCTACTGTCTTTGATCACTTTCATAAGTGGTTCCTCTTCTTCCATCTGTCCTCCTGGCACTAATGTGTTTTTTGTTTGTTTTTTTTTTTTTTAAGAAGATTTAGTCCAAATACCTATGTCTGTAGAAGCTCAGAAAAACAAAACAAAACAAAAAACAGCTAAATTTTGCAAGATGCCTGACACTTTATCACACATTTCTATGATAAAGGTTTTTCTAAAAATATGTTTAATTGTAAATGTAAACATTAGAATTATTGTTTGCAAATGTAAATATCCCAATGTAAACATGAAAAGGTTTGCCAGACAAATGCACCAGACAAGTGTTCTAAATGCACCAATAAGCTCATTAGTGAATCAAAAACTCTGACTTTGCCGTCAGTCTTTATTAGTTGCAGTTGAGCTCTGGTATTGAATCACAGTAGATTAATTCATCTCACATCACAAGTATTTACATGCCTGAAAACTTTGTCATGTAGATACATTCATCTACTTGTAAAAAGTTTAAAAACATGCCTGTAGGAGAAGTTAAAAAAAATAAAAACCTTTTACATCTTGCGCTGTAAACACAAATTCCTTTATAACCTAATGCAGACTTCAGGTCACTGGAATATTTTCTAGTTATACTTTTCTAATAAATATATATGTATACATATGTGACAACTAATTGCCAGAAATGCAGTCAGTAACACTTTCCAAAATCTTACTTCTTTAGGACAGAAAAAAAATGTAGATTAACAGTTGAGAGAGAGAGACTTTGAAGTGGGCTTCTTTAAGAAGCAAATGCAAATACATAGACCTGTCATTCTGTCACTGTACTGGAAGTTAAAGCCATATAAATTACTGTGATGCATTGGCTGACCCAGAGCTTTACATATACATTTCCTGAAATCCTTGTTTCTGTTCAGTAAATATTCCCTGTACATGAAAATAAATATCACCTTCTTTGGTCTTCCCTTGGGGTTACAGCTTTCTTAGTGTTGAACAGGCTGCTTCTGTTCTGGTTTAAGGTTAATGAAAACTCCATGTAACAGTCTTGCATTACAGCCCCCACAGCACTGCAAATTAGGGAAAGAGACTGACCACTACTAATTAAATATTAAAGGTGGATTTTCTTGATGGACTTCATACAAAATTAGTTTTCAATGTATTATTTGTTCAGTATGAAAGTTTAGATGACAATATATTACTTTCACTTTTAGGTAGACAACCCAGGATACACAAAAAGACTTGCTATTTTAACTTAGCTTTATTGGCATATGAATATCAGAGTTAAAGAAATGATGACTTGTACAGTTTTGTGGATAATCTTACATTATTAGATACTTCTCTTTGATGAGATGCACAGCTACAACTTAGATTAGATCTCACCAATGAAATAGTGTGATTGGTGCATGAATGAAAGACCTCCAAGTAAGGGGCACAACAGCTGAAATCCTGGTCCAGAAGAGGAAAGTGAGATCTGCATGAAACTTCAGTGAGGTTAAGATTTCATCTAGCCAGCTTTCTCCAAAGCTACCACTGTCTTCTTAATGAGATGGAAAACCAAGTTCCTAAACAGGTATATTATTAACAGATGGTGACAGTTTTAGCAAAAATTGGCAAGTGTTAATGACTTTTGATAAATTCCTTCTTGAGTAACTTTAAGCTGCCCTCACACACTTAAACTAACCTTTTTTGTTCGTACACTCATTTTTCTCTTTTTTACAGACAACTGCCTTACAGTATTGTCTGCTTTAGGAATACAATGACTCTTCCTGTCTCTCAGCTGTCTCAGCAGTTCTCCTTAGCATCTGTGCAAGTGTAGATGCAGTTTCCCATTACCTGATGCAATAAGAAGGTAAATCTGGACAAGTTTTACTTCCAACAACAACCAATTAATACAAACTCAAGAAAGCAGAATTTCCAGTAGGAATCTCCTGCAGATAAATATGTCTCTTTAGGCAAACAATTTCTGTCAATGCATTTTATCGAACATGAATATCACCTGCAACCCATTTAAATCCATATTTAGAGCAGAGTAGAAACCAGATGGTCCAATGAATAGTACCACAGGTGATGTGGCTCTCTCTAGTATGTATATCTTCAAAACACAACGTTTTTCAAGAGCTCAGTACTTTCAAAAGTGTGAGAAAACAGAGCAACTGTTTCAGATTCTGATGTCATCAGTGAGGTCAGTGAAGTTCAGGCTAGCAGCCCACAAGAGAGTGGCTAAGTTTGCAACAGCTCTATTATCAGCAGAACAATGATAAGAATTGTAGGCAAAAAGTTAGAAAGTCATAGAAATATGAAGGATATCTATAGGAAGTGAAGCTGGAATGCAGTTAGATCAACAACACATATAAGCAAACCCACCTGAGATCCATTCAAACTGGTAAAATTGAAATATGTTATTGCAAACATTCTCCATAAAATTGGAGTTATCTTACAGCTCTTTTGTCTTGAATTCTACCCTCATATGGATAATGCTTCATAAGTTTTGCATGAAAGTGTTTGTGCAATAAGCTGCTTCCTTGTGATTCTGACCAGCACACTGAAAGTCTGTTTTAGCAACTCTCCCTCCACCCCCTACCCCAAACTCTTCCCTGCAATACAAGACTTTAAAATGTTTTAAAAATTACTTTGGCACATTTGTTCAAAATATCAGGTGTCTGAGGTGGAGAAAATGCTCACAATCACATTTCAATTATTTCTTAAACCATTTTGGGAGAACAAGAATACCCAGAAATTTGTTATTCAAAGCAGACCATAGTATGGTCCATGGGTTTTGCTTTGTTATTATTTTGTTTCTGTGTTGTTTTGGATTGATTGGTTTGGTTTGTTGTTGTAATTTTTTTGAATTGTTCTACATCATGGATTGGGAAAGGCAGACAATGTAAGAACCATAAGGTACAACTAAAGAAGCAGATATATGGCATCTTTTCTGTTGCTGATGTACCTGCCCTGTATTTAATCATTCCTGGAGGTAGGGAATAGATCAAATGTTCATCTTCCTGTGAAAAAAAAAAAAAAAAAAAAACAGCTATATATTTTTGCCCAGAGCAAAACTGAACTTTCAAAATAATATTATTTGCTGTTTTATTTGCTAGTGGACCCGAAATTGATCACATTAGTGATAGTCAGCGGAAACCTCACAAGCATTCAGTGATAGCACCAACCTAGCTCCAGTACAGCTGTGTCAGCATGGGACAGTGCTCATCTAGATGATAAGCTGCAAAACAAGAATTATTAGGCAGACGACATGTTCCAGCCTTCTGGCTCTGCAGCTTCCAGGATGTGTGCTGTAGCTCTGTGTATCATGTACTGGAAAAACAACAAAACGCCTTTCCTGTTGAAGCCAGCTCATATTTGTCCATTGGCTGCAATGGACTAAATAAGAAGTGAATGAGAGGAATCTGCAAAGATGAAAAAGTGAAACAGGTGCGAGATGAATATATCTGTATCTGCATATTTCATTGGAATGTGACACCAAATTTTACTCAGCCAGCCAAACATTTAATTTTTTCTTAATCACGTATAGAGTAATATCTCTATGCATTGTATTATTTAATATTGATGAATTCTATTTCTCTTCAAAATGCAAAGTTGTATAAATTCATTATGGAAAAAAATTTATTGTCATTCCTATGCAGTGACATTCCACATAGGGATCTTAGCATGTACTAACTACTGGTTTTAACCTCAGAAGAATTCTGTCAGGTACTAAGCAGAGAGAAGACAAGTAACTTTTCAGGTTCACACAGAAATAGAAAGCCAAGAATAGAAACCCAGGAACAGACTCACAGCTCCAATCAAGTTAGAAACTTGGATTTACTCTTCAAAACAGGTCTACTTCTGTGCTTGACAGGAAGAATTATTGGTTTCACTTATTTACTCCTTGCTAGTAAGGAAAAATGTTGGATTTCAAAACCCTTCTACATCCAAATTGATGGAATAGTAAAATGGAGAAGTAAATGTGACTGGGGAGCTGTAGGGGGCTGTAGGGGTGGCTTCTGTGAAAAGACACCAGGAGCTGCTTCCGTGTCAAACAGAGACAATTCCAGCCAGCTCCAAGTCAGATCCACTGCTGCCCAAAGCTGAGACCACCAGCAAAACCGGTGGCACCTCTGTGATAACATGTTTAAGAAAGGGTTAAAAACACTGACCAACAGCTGTGAGAGAGAGGAGCGAGAAAAATGTGAGAGAGACAATCCTGCAGACACCAAGACCAGAGGAAAAGGACAAAGAAGAGGTTGTGGAACAGAGTTTCTTCAGCAGCCCATGGTAAATCATAGAATAGAATAACAAAATAATTTAGTTCAAAAAGACTTTTAAAATCATGGAGTCCAACCATCAACCTAACAGTGGCAAGTCCACCACTAAACCATGTTCCTAAGAAGCTCATCTATATATCTTTTAAACACCTTCAGGGATGGTGACTCAACCACTTCCCTAGGCAGCCTGTTCCAATGCATGACAACCCTTTTCGTGATGAAATATATCCTAACATCCAATCTAAATTTTCCCTGGTGCAACTTGAGGGCCTTTCCTCTTGTCCTGTCACTTGCTACTTGGGAGAAGAGACTGACACCCACCTCACTGCAACCTCCATTCAGATCGTTGTAGAGAGTGATAAGGTGTCCCCCTGCAGCCCATGGAAGACCACAGTGGCACAGCTATCCACTATCCAGCCTGTGGAAAACCTCACAACAGAGTAACAGGTGGACATGCCCTGAAGGGAGCTGCAACCTACAGAAAGGAGAAGGCTCCTGGCAGGGCCTTGCAACCTATGGAGAGAACCCCAGCCAAGAGCAGGTTTTTGAAAGGAACTGTGGCCCATGAGGGACCCACAATGGAGCAGTATGTTCCTGAAGGACATCACCCCATGGAAAGGACCTATGCTGGACCAGTTCTTAAAGAGCTGTATCCCATGGAGAGTACCCATGTTGGAGCAATTAGTGAAGGACTGTATACCATAAGAGAGACTTCACGTTGGAGCAGGGGCAGAGTGTGAGTAAGAAGGGGTGGCAGAGGCAACATGTGATGAACTGACCACAACCCTTAATCCCTGTCCCCCTGATCAGAGATGGACAAGGAAGTAGAAGAGTTATGAGTGAAGTTCAGCCTGGGAAGAAAGAGGAGATGAAGAGAAGCTGATTTTACTTTTGCTGTTATTTCTAACTGTTCACCTTTATTATTAATTGGCAATAAATTAAATAAATTTCCCCAAAGTCAAGTCTGTTTCACATGTAGTAGTAACTGGTGAGCGATCTCCCTGTCCTTATCTTGATCCATGAATCTTACTTTCTCCCCCTGTCCCACTGAGGAGGGGGAATGATAGAAAGGCTTCTTGGGCACCTGTTAGCCAGTCAAGGTCAACCCACCACACTTTTATATCTGAGGCCTTCAAACAGATATTAAATTCCTCTCAGGATCTTTCAGACTTGGACTGAGATCAGGCATATTCCTTCCTGGATTTCATTCCTTTGAAATAAAGTGACTCATAAGTGAAATTACACGATAACAGAATGATGGAAGATGGGAAAAAAATAAAATAAAATCTTCTTCAGCTGTAAACACTGCTCCTTAAGTTCAGCTAGTTCTTCATTACACATTAATGTGAGCATTATTCACTGTTACTATGACAGATAAATTGTGCCATTATCTGTGATTTCAAGGGCAGTGTATGATCTTAAAATAATCAGTTTACAATGTTCTTACAGAGGCTGCTCTTTGGATTGTTCTTGTCTCTGGGCTTTGGTCAAGTGTCAGTGAAGGAATTTGACTGATATAAACCAGAAACACACAGGTGTTGTTACTTCATTAAGATCAAATTTCAAATTTCTACTGGTCATGGAAAATCACGCACTTTTTTTTTTTTTTGTGATGAAGACCAGAACCAGAAATAACAGATCATTTACATGTCAGGGATGAAATAACTGGCAGAAACCTGAGCTGTAATACTTTCCTACTTCTTCTTACAGCAGAAAGAAATATGTTCACCTCATTGTACAAATTTTCTTATCTTGAATCTAGATGCACCATAAAAACAGTGCACAAAGAATTGCTGAAGAACTGCAGTGAGCAATGAAAACTCACTCTATGTTTGTCTGGTAAGCCTTCCCATAAGAAAATTAAAGCTACGTTAGGCCATAATAAAATTAAAGCTATGTTAGGCCATAATGAATATATTACCCCAACAAGCACCCTGGAAACAACAACAAAGTGCAGCGTATATTTTCTTCCTGTCTTTCAGTGACTTCTGAGCTACTCTTGGGACATGGATCGTCACACTGTTCTCTAGGTTGTGCATAAAGTTTGAATCCAGCCTATACTGGTATTCTTGAAGACAGATGTGCAAATATATATAATTTATTCTGCTTGCAGTTAAAATTAGAAAAAAAAAAAAACATAGTTTAGAAACATCATTGATGCAATAGCAGTGAGCCCAGTGGAAACTCCAAACTATCATATAATACACTGAATGCCAGATTAGAGGTAGCATAAAATTAATTTAAGTTAGACTCATATTTTCGCTTATGCTGCCTTAAAATTGTTTACATTTGCTTCTATGCAAATGAGATCAGACTAATGAAAGCTAAGATAAAACTGGGAAGTAAGAAAGTCACTTTTAATTAGATACGCTATTCATCTGCAGGGGGAAAAAACACCACAAGAATGCAATAGAACATAGCAAAGAGTAATTTTGTCATTGAGAGGGTTTCATCAGATAACTGGCAATCCTGAAGGTAGATGACTTGGTCCAGCTGTTTTTGAGATCATTAACTCTTCCCTGAATGTCATATTCACCACAGCTTCTATGAAGATTCATTTTAAAAGTCATTCTTATTATTGCTATTATGCAAAATGTAATAATAATTTATACTTTACAAGCGCACCTCATGCTATGAACTTCACAGAAATGGAACAGAGTCAGTCTCTGCCCTGAGAACCTACAAACTGCATGCAACTGCTGATGCTCAATTGATGAGGCAAGCAGCTTGAGTGATGTAGGAGACACATGAGAACCAGAGGCTGATGATAGAGGCAAAGTAATAATCTAGGAAAATTATCTGTGAAGGAGTCCTGTTAATGAATAGAAGAAAGAAAAGCTGTAGCTGATAGGACCAGAGAACAGTATAGCAAGCAGAAACATGATAACAAACTGGAAATGTAAGCCCTCTATGCAGTTATTATTTTACAAGCACATAGTCAGGATATGAAGACAAGCAAGGGGTCAAAGATTATGTTCAAGACATAGTTTGGAAAATAATATTCTTCACAGTGGTTGAGAAAAGGAATTAGTAGCAAGAACTTGCCTAAGCAGGAATTTCAGTTCACTACCCTGTCTCATTAGACAGCAGGTTTCTAGACATAATAATCTAAACAAGTTTTAAAAAGAGAAAGTGAGATGTTTATGGGTTATCACTCCACTCCATGTTTTTGCATGCAGAAGAGCAATCATTAATTTAATCAGGGTTTATCCATCTCCATATCTGTTTTTCTCTGTCAAGTACATTTCCAATTGTCTATGGAAGGATTTTAGTGTGGTTTAGAACATTTTCATGTTTTTAGTGCTACTGTTCATAAGAATTACCCTAGTACTGAAATTTCCCTATGAATACCTATCATGTAGATCAGAAATTTTTAAACTAGGCATGTGAATAGAAATAAATCACAAATTATTTTGGTTTATAACCTACAGAAACTTCTCTGATGTATGCAAAAGATTTTTTTTTTTTTCAGACAGCAAATCTCTGCCAGAACTTTTCAAAATTCAAAACTGTTCTACCAGTTTCCCAGCAAAAAAAAACTCTCAGTAAATAATTCCTCTGAAGAAATACTATTTTGTTCTCAGAAAGTAACTTTGTCCAAAGGTGATTCAAGTGACAAGTGACAATCCAAAAAAGAGTACAGAATTAGTTTCATAAGATGAATTCAGTATCAAGGAGGAAAAAATGTCTCCTTTATGAATAAAAATAAAAGTTATTCAATCAAAGAAAAACTTATATTTTTCCTTAGTAAATAGCAGGTACTTCAGTTAACTCACAAAGAAAGCACAACAGTGTACTCTTTGCTTCAGGTAACTGTGGACAGGTTTGTTATTTATCTTAAGTACTAAACAGAAAAAAATGTGTAGCATTTGTGACCATTTCCCCTCAATACTTTTTTAAAAAAGTTTGTCTTTGAAATATCAATAATTACAATGGCAATTATCTTCAAAATCATGCAAGGATAACAAATTCTTCCTTGCTGTACACAGCAAGGTTAGTTTATATCAATATCATTGGAAGAACTGGGATTGAAATAACAAAGAAATCCCAAATAAATGAAAACAGGAAATGTCATTTAAATGGCTCTTGCAAGTTTTAAGATGATCTATCTCTAAGGAAAATCTCATATTTGCTTAGATTCATTCCCAACAAAGTTTTTTTCCTTCAGTGTTGAGAACTGACTTCGTCACTATAGTCAATGGCATGAAATGGGCCCTGACCTAGTGGAATGGTTTCTTTAGGCTATACATGCTCTGTCATTTGTATTTGTATACAAATACAATGAAATAATAACCAATGGTTCTTGACCTTAACAACATCTATTGATAACAATAACTAAAAAGAAGGAAGGGTCTTTATTGGTAGCAATGTAGAGAGTAGATTAAAATGCAAGACATTTTTTTAAACTGTTTGTCAGATCTCCTAAGAGAATGGATACTGAGCTGAATGATTCTGTGAAAAGTGTTAGGAGAAGGGACATAACACGATCACTTTCTACAGATAAATGGTGAATGGGATGCAAGACAAATGTACAGAAGAAAATAGGGTTTTTTAATTATGTCTATTAAACTAATGCATGTAAGGGTAATTAGAATTTAGTTCCTTTTCTTTTAATCTTTTCCACTTTTATTGGAATCTTATTTTAAAAGGGTCAACTCATCTATTTTTTGTTGCTGAAACAGTTGTCAGTTTGACCTAAAGAAAAAATTTCATACTATTAATAAATACCGAAGCCATGACTTCTCCAAGGGGTAAAAATTATGGCAATGGAAGTAGAAAGTGTCACTACTACATTTTTAGACTGTTTGTATCAAATTAATTGCCTTTGGTACATAGAAGACAAATTTAGTAGCTTTGTTTTCAGGATTGATGTTAGAATTTTTCACACTATTTCTAAAGAGGGAATCTGTGCCTTTCAGATAGTCTTTATGATCCCAGATCTATCAGTGCCAATATCAAACATCAAATTTCCACAATGCAAAAACCATAATTACTTTTGCACCAACATAATACTTTCTTCTTTGGCCATTTATAAAACCTATGTTGTTGCTACATAGATAAATAAAATGGAAAATGTGTCCATTAGTTATGTCTTCAAACACTATTCCTGAAGAGCTCCATACCACCACTGACTGGTCTAGGTTATCAGTTGCTATTCTTTATGAGGCTGTAGAAAGGCTTCTGAAAGCATAGTGTACTAATGACACAGTTAAAGCAAATTTCTCTAATACTCAGCAGTCACAATTACTAAGACCATGGGGTGAATTACATTTCTAGAGTAAGATGCTCAAGTTTAGGCAGAAGCATGTAAATATCTATATGTGAACTAAGTGCATAATCCATGGAAATCAAGTTATTTCCAGAAATGGAGTCTAGAAAGTGATTTCCAGTCTCTAAAATAGAAAGATACTAGTGCTCAGTTCATGAGCTCTTAAGAGGGAGTATCCAGTGCTGATTTGCTTGCACTGGATATTCAATATAACTTCTCAGTGGATTTGTCTTCAGAGCTATGAGACCCTTCAGCTTTCCAGCTAAAGACAAAATGTAACAGTGCATTCTACCATTTATTGAGCTGGACCATTTTCTAAACTCTAGTGAGTATGTGGATTAGATGCCATAATTCAAGTGTTTATTTCAAACACACAAAGGAATTTGATCTCCATGTAACATTCCAGAAGGTACATGTCTTCCACAAGTCCAGTATCCTATTCTGGGTCTACATACTAGCCTCATGTAGATGTCTTGGATACCTTAGGAAAATGAAATAAATAAATACTTGTGCCTTTGAACATCCATTGGCGGTGATGGCAGTTTATGTACCTTAGTCAAAATGAAGTATTTTTTGATGAAAAATAAATCTAATTGCCTTACTCTTGAATGGAAAACCAGTCCAATTCCAAACTGGTAATCTCAGGCTGAATATCACCTTGTGTTTCCTGGCACTGAAATCACACCATTGATATGTAAAGTTCAAGTATCTATTACAATTCTGCTGTGTTATCAGCTGGTATATATCAGCCTGAGCCTAATTATCTGAATAATATTACCTTTCTCAGCTAGAAAACTGCAAAGAACTATTGATAACAATAACTAAAAAGAAGCAAGGGTCTTTATTGGTAGCAATGTAGAGAGAAGAGTAAAATGCAAGACATCTTTTTAAACTGTTTGTCAGATCTCCTAAGAAAGGTATTTATTTTAATCCTGCTACTTCACTCTACCTGGTTTTGTTTCCGACAGTTTTCAGGGCTTTATGTTCCATCTTTATCCTATTCATCTTTTGTGAAAAACAGAGCATGATTTACAAGCCAATTGTTTTTCCACATTTCTTTTTTTGTCTGTTTTATAAGAGTTTTCAGACTGTCTGGAGGGTGTATGCCTCTCTGCCTTCCAAATGGATGTCCCTAAATTTCTTCCTCAACTTCACTGCTCTCTGTTTTGCTCTTCACCTTTACTATTGCTGTTTCACATCTGCCTCCAAAAAAAGTATGGTACAAACATCACTCATATCTCTCTTTGGACTCTCACTATCTGTTCTTTTAGATAGAGGCAGCTCCATAGTAAATATTCATTTCTGGTCATTCTAAAAGTAATAATGTCTATTATTTATATATTTAGGAATTTATAGGTATAAAACTTCTCCTAGAGACTGTGACACAGCTTTGTAACAAAATAATTAGGAAGATCTGACAATTAAGATCTGATCTGACAATTAAGATCTGATCTAAAAAAAACGAGCTCTGAAATAAGGTTGGAGACTTATTCTTAGATACTTTGTTCCAAAGAACCTCACTCAGCATTCATCAAACTGAGTAAAGGTGGGTAACCAACCTTTCTACAGAGAGAGAAGAAATAAGGTCAGGAGACTGGAGCTGAGTGCTGTGGGAAAGTAGCCATTATTTTCCACATTTACAGTCAAATAGTTTCATTAAAATTTGCTCCTTACTCCTGGTGTTCTAACTCAACAGGGAAATACTTAGCAGTTTATTAGACTCCTGTTTCTCCTGAGAGACATAGGATATCACAGGGCTTGTCTGTTTAATGCAGTATCAACATTTCCTCTTGGGAGAACATACCATTTTCACTCCCTCAAGTGAGCAGCATTTGAATCAGTTCTGATTAGTGCTTTTTCTATTTCATGCAGGTTCAATTAGTGGAAGATATTGAAGCTGTGAATTACCTGTCATCCAAGGCTTCCTCATATGTTTACAAAAGGAAATGGACTATATTATAGGAGCTATTATTTCATATATTATATGAAAAAGGAGCTATTTATTACTATTTTTTTACAACACCCCAGTGCAAACTTTAGCTAGGAAATAAAAACTATGGCTATTTCTCCTTGCAGTATATGCTTTGATTTCCATCTCATCAACACTGTAACCTGTGAAAAAGTCCAAAATGCTACAAGAATACAGAATATTTTTACTGCAACTTCCGGAGTATTTTGCTGAAAATAAATAAATCAATAATAATAATGATGATGAAAAAAATATATATGCATATATATATATATATATATAAAGTGCTTATGGACAGAAGGAGAATTTTAAGATGTCTAGTGGATTTCTTACCTGACAGGGTGTTTTACTATCTGATTCTTCACATAGTATCTAACTCTTCATGGAAGTAAGGGAATTACATCGTGTTTTCAAAGATGTCTGAAATGCTGTGAAATGGATGGCAATTTAAGGCTAGATTTTGCCTACAGGCAAGGATCAGGGAAATAAAGCTACCTTCAAAACCCCATTTACCTGGCTGCATGAGGTTTAATTTGAATGCTGTGTAGCCAATGTTTGTGATCAGATAGGGCAGGAAAAAAAGTGATAAATGGGTAGAGTAATTTGGGCAGGAAGAATCTGAGCATTTGGGAGAGGGTACATGCTTTGATTTTTCTGTCTGCCTTTGTCTCAATAGAGAAAATAGGACTATTTTTGATATCTTGTAGCTACTATTTCAACATGACTGTCATTAATTTTAGCTACTTTTAATGCCTGAAACTGCTCCTTACATATCTGAAACCGACTGCTGTATATTTTAATATACTCTATAATCGATGTCCCCAATATTCAGAATTAAAATAAAAATCATTAGCACAAATTACAACCCACTGCTGTTCTCAGCATCTATTCATGTGCATGTAGAGTGCAAAGTGATTCATATTTGCCTGTGTAGCAAGAAACGTGAGATACCTCATTATTGACTGTAGAGTAAAAAAAATCACATTGGTATTCATCACAATATAGCTGAAACACCATGTATGCCCATCTTCATGAATTTTATAACATATTTTTGTGGGCCCATGTCCATAATGTTATGCTACTCTCCTCTGCTTCAAGAGGGAATAATGGGCCAGTAGATCTTTTTTAAGCATTCAGGCACCTAAAGATGCAAATTAGTATCTACTGATATTTCAAAACCACGCAGAAGCCTAAATGTCACTGATTCTTGCGGGGAATTGATGCTTAGGTTCCTCAAAATTGTAGTAAGATTTGATCTGCATCCTTAAGCACCTAAATGCTTTTGAAAATCTGGCCTAAGATCTCTAAGATCAGACTGCAATATTGGCTAATGCTGTGTAGAGGTCTGAATAATCCAGATGCATACAATTTTTTGATGACATGGATTTATTTTCTTTGCACTTATGCATCATTAATAATACTGAAGGATAAAGACATGAAACAAGATATCTTCAGTGGAAAAAATACATTCTCATAGAGTATTCAGCATGCTAATTACATCTACAGTGTTTTATTACTTGCAGTATATTTAAGATAAATTAATCTTTACTAATATAACTTTCTAAATGAAATAATTTCAGTTTATGTGATTTTTTTAAACTCATATTTTCAGATAAAGGAAGAAAGATACTGTAACAATATAGTAATTGACTACAGTAATGACTGTTTTGGGAAAGTTATTGCTGTTATGAACCATATCCTGTGATAATGTGTTTTTTTAAAGTCGGAACATGGAGCACAGTTGAGTACCCACATTGGAAAATCAATTGCCCCTAAATGATTAGTGGAAATTCCCACCAATCAAAGCATGGAAGTCACTCAGGACAGTAATAATAATTGGCATTTGCTAATTCATCCGGTGTCTCTAAGCCTGCAGATGACTTGGAAGTCTAGCTTCTTTTAGTCTTTTTTACCTCATTAGATCTAAAAGAAGGTTAAGCCCTAAGCATCAGCTCCAAAGAATTCCTGATTAACTCTTTCTTTATTCATGTGCTATTTACACACATAAGCAGCTGAAAAATACTTATTCTAACACTGTGTGTATATCTACAAGAATACATAGAGCATATTTAATTACTTTGTTACATCTCATTTCAGACTACTAGAAACACACCCCAGATTTGCAAACCAGTGTTCTGTAATTTCATGGCAATTGATTATTTCAGTTAAAAACTTCAGTTTGGAGGGAGAAGGCAGATATTAATAATTGCTTTAGAACAAATTTGGCAAGCACTACATAACTCTTGAAGAAGTGTTTTCCTAAAATAGTATTCAAGTTGTGTGCACTCTCTAAAATTACAATAAGCGTAATAAGGTGTATTTTTTAGTAAGAAAAATAACTCATTTTTATGTGTTTTTATGTGCTTCTGTGGCCATTGTAACAATCAAGTAGATGCTTAAAGATAACAAAGGGATATGATAAATAATATTTTCAGTATTTAATGACATTTAATTCAGTGATTTGCTTTGTTTAAGGTAAAGTTGAAGTCCTATGTTCATTACCTATTAGAAAGTCAGATGGAAGGCTCAAGTCCTATTACATACGTGAATTGTTCTAGTTCTTTAAATTGATATTTGTACTGTTGCAATGGAACATGGAAATGTTATGTAAGTAATATGAATCCTTGCAGATGACATAATGGGTTGTCAAGATGAATATTGTTTTCATATTGTCTGCATAAACATGAGTTGCATTGTTCAAGATTCCTGCAGTGCACTGAAGAGTTAGCTGACTCTCATAAATAATTCTTAATTCTTTTGTGTTTTACTTTAAATTAAAAAAAGAAACTAAAAAGCAGCCATTTGAGTGTTCCTGTTTCACTTGAATACTTACTAGCAAAAATATTTGTCTATAAAATGAATAAGCATTACAGAAAAATAAATGAATACAAGTTCTATGAAACAACAAAAACCAAACAAGTGTTTTACAGCAGCAATGAATTGTAAAGGAAAGACTTTGTGAAAATAATTATTACCTTGAGTTTTGAAACAACTAATTATTCTGCAGGGACATTTCCCTTTCCCATGAGCCTTCAGTGTTTTAAAAATAACTTCTACTTTTCTGGCATGCAAGTTCCATATCTGAAAACGTTACTGCAAGGCAACTTTGTTTTCTTTTTTTTGTTTGTTTTTCATGTTTTATCTTTCAAAGCAAATCACCTTCTGAATCTCTTGAAGTTTAAATGCAAACTACACCATTTAGCTGTTCAGCTGTCTCATTGTGAACTATCCAGGTGGTCTTGACTACAGAATCACATCAAGGAGAGTATATTCAAAATGGTTTACTTTTTTTCTTTGCTCTTCAAGACTTTCAAGGTTTCTAATAAGTTATTCTACCTACAATATCAGTGGCTGGTGATAGGGGACTATGTGCAGCAGCTCTTCTTTTTGCCCATGCTATTAGAATATAATTTTATTTTGTGTTTGAGCGAGAACTCATCTTCTGTCCTGGAAATTCTTTGATTTGGAGACATAGGTCCTATCATGCTACTTTAATAGTAGTAGAGATAATAGCCAGTGCTTAAAAAATGCTATTATGTATAATCTACTTGACCTGAAGCAACTGATGCCTCCTGGTTTGAGCCAAACTGATTATTAATCTGTCCACATGTCTACATTATAATACTTACAGTTACATATTTCATCATTCTAAGAAGCAGCTTTTCCAGTTGTAGTCCTCATATGTAGTGTACATTACTCAGCTTAATAGGATCTTTAATTATGAAAGATTATTGTAGAATACAATCACTGTTTATAACATGGGAGTGCACAGTGATGAAAAATCATACATGTGGAAGACTTTTAGCTTAAAGTTGAAGTTGTTTCGTTAAATGTGTTCAAAAGAACACATCCGTTTTCTTTAGTCTGTAATTACTCTAACTGTTAGCACAGTCATTTAGATTAGCAGCAGTATTTTTCCTTATCTGTTTCTGTGGGCTGAAGCTGTCTGCCACTCTTTTTTCTGAGCCAAAAGAACAGGACAGTTTCACTGAACTCAGGTCATTCATTCATGAAACACAAGGAAATAATCCTAGAATAATAACTATTCATACAGAATAAAGTGTGATTAGAAAATGGCATCTTACTATATCACATAAAAATAACAATTCCATAGACCACTTTTTTTTTTTTTTTTTTTCTTGAAATCCCTGTGAAACCACACGTTGTTCTTTTAAAATGTAACATTATTTTAAAATTGTTCCAAATCTCATCTACATCCTGGCTTCTCTTCCAGCTCACTGTAGTCACGTTCAGTTACTAATCCAGAATATTTTAGTGTTCACTATTTCACTGATTTTTACTTCTAAAGTCTCTCTATCGTACTACCCACTACATACTTTTCTGCTGTGACATTGCTAATTAAATTGCAGGAATGCAAATGGCCTTTTCAAGAATAACTGAGAAAGGAAGAGGTGGGGACAAAAATAACCACTAACATCAAGTTCTTGTATAGGGCTGGATTTTGACAGATAGATTGAGTTTATATTTTGTAAAGTCATCTGTATTTGATAGAGTTGTTTTGTATTCAGTATATGACAGAACACTTCATGGCTGAAAAAAAATCAATATTCTTTAGCAGACAGAAGCAAGAAAGACTGTTTTTAGGGCTTAACTTATTTTTGAACTCATAGATTTCTAAAATGTAAATCACATTTGTAATGAACCTGAAAATCTTTATGAGAAAATACATTTTAACATTTAATTTTGCTTTCAATGTAAACCAACAATGCTGACTTTGGACCTACAACTTGAAGAGTAAATCTGTTCTCTATCATCTTATGAAAGAAACAATATAGATTTTGGTGAAGGTTAGTAGTTATTATTTTAAATCAGTTAATGTTTCCAACCTGAATATGCATTAGTCTTTCTGATGTCCAGAACAATTTGGTTTGCTTTCACTGCTTTAGTCTAGCAAGAAGCTATTGCAAGTTATGATAGTACATAACTTCAGAACATACAGGTTAATTATAAGAATAAGATCTGGCTTTTAGGCACTGAGACATTATTGGAGTTTTACACTTCTTCAATTTCTGAAATTCTGAAGTCTATTCTAGTGACATTTTTTTACATCCTTTAGTTTTTCATTGTTAAAAAGGCTGTTGAGAGTTTAAATGGTAAAACTCATAACAGATTAATTGCACATTAAATGTTAAACAGGTAAAAAAGTTAAATGTCACACTATGATCTGGAGAAATAAAAAACAAACAAAAAAACCCCAATCAAACAACAACAAAAAAGCCCTGCTGTTTATTTTCAAAGCAACCAAAGAGAGCAACCCATGTTTCTTGCGGCATGACACAAACAGAATTATGGAAATTTTCCTTAGGACCATCTTGTACCTCAGGATAAGCTTTACCAACAGGTTCTGTGAGAAAAATGGCAGGACAATACCGTCAGAAAGTAAAAATGCATTACTTTCCCAAGCTATGAAAATCAGGATATAGTCCAAAATGATAACTGTTATCAGGGTGTGGAAGACAGACATTTTCACCTTTGTTGGAGAGCTGTGTTAAGCTCATGCTTAGATTATGAAAATACATAAATCAAGTTTGTCAGGAAAAAAAGATAAATGTAGATAAATAAGTGCTTCGAACTTTTCTTTTTGCTGTTAAATACATTCCACTCAGTGTCTTTTCTAAAAGGATTAATTTGAAAATAAAGCTTTAAAAAGTTACAATGTTAACAGGAAATGGAAATATAAACTTACTAGAAAAAGCATGTAAATATTTTGTGTAAAACTTGTTTATGTCATTCCAGGGGAAACTGATGAATATTCAGAGAAAATTGTATATTTGAAGCTTACAATAAGCTGAAAATCTTTATGGAAACACAGGAAATTATGCCTAATGGTAGAAGAAAACATTTATAAACAAAAGAAGTATTGTGTTACATTGCATAACAGTAATGTTTGGCAGGAAAATTTGACACAAAATTGATTTTAAGAACACACAGTCTCCCTATTATATCTTTGAAGGTTATATACTTACAAGAAAAAATTATCATGTCATTACCCTTGTAGTATAAAACCAATTTTCTATTTGAACACTGATGTGAACATATCTAGTTGATTGAAAGGCATGGAGGAAATCCATGCATAATTTTCTCTAATGGGTTGAGTCTAGAGAGAGGCTACCTTCAATAAAAAATAATAAAGGACGAAATGAAGGCACATAGAAGACTTCAGGTTTTCAGTGCTGATTCATGCTGTGACTAACAATATACAACCACATTGAAAAGATCATTCATAGTTTAGTTTAAATGTTGTCTCATATTCCAACATTTTCAGTACAGGTACATAAGAAGTATGGTACTTAGTACTCCTCTACTTCTCCCTCCTCATCAAATGCATTGTCGTGTAGATACCAACTCTTTTTCATGGTAGATTTTTTTGTTTGTTTGTACCTGTAAGGTACTATCCAGAGATGTAAAAAAACATTTTGGTCACTTCGGAATCTTGCATCTAACCAGAAAAGGAAGTTGTTGTATAATATAAGATGAATGTCTACCTTACTGACTATATCAAAGGATTCAGTATGAAATGGGGTTTGTGTTGCTCATCAGTGTCATGACTAAAACTGTCAATATCAGGCTAAAATAATACTAAGTACCTGTGGGACTTCTTTGTAAAACAAAATGTAACAAGGCAGAACACAAACTTAGGTCCTTGTTTGATTATACAATAAATGAATAGAATTTTGAAGTCAAATATTTTAATCAGTCACTGAAGCAATTTTGGAAAACTGGCCCCATGACAATTTCTCCAAAGTTGCATGAAATATATTTGAAAGCACAGGGAAGAGAACATCTGCAGCTAAGCCCTTTCTGAGCACCTTACACCACCTGTCTCTGCTCACTCTTGGCCTGGCAATTAAGTGAGCTAGAAACTCCGCTCAGGAGTAACTCAATGCCAACTCGTCTCATATGTCTTCTCACTCCTGTGGGCTTACACAAAGCACTACAGAGCCCAGTGAGTAATTACTATTCAGTTATTTGTTTAAAGTTAACCCAAATAAATAAAATGGCACACTTTTTCATTTAAAAACAAGAAAAAGTAGATTAATAAGATTTTCCTTCCCCCCACTTTAGAAATGTAATTCAGGAACATTTCAAAAGGGAACTATCAGAACATAATACTGTAAAATTACTCATTATCCAAATTAGTTTTGAATTTTTCAAATTAATTATTTTGGAATTTTGAAACAGTTTTAATTTTTAGATTAATTTAAGTAATTCTGGTTGACCTGAGACTGTGTTGTTCAGCAAATAAGCTACTCTTCAGAAACATCTTGCTCAGCTTTCTGCCAGCTGCACCCTCTTGAAGTTTCAAGAAGCTCCCTGTCATTGTGAAGAGAAGAAAGGGGAAATGAAAGGAAAAAAAATGACAATTTTTAAATAATTTTTTTCTATATAATTGATTGTTGTCAAAAATAACATATTTCCCAAGAAAGCAATGAGTTTAATCAGGTGCCTGGTGAAATCTCAGCTGTCGTTTTACCCATGACTTCTTTTCTCACTCTCACAGGTGCTATTGTTGCTGCCCTCACAACCACCTGTAGTAAAGAAGTGACAGTCACAACAGAGGTCATGGCAGAAACATTGGCATGAAATAAAGTAGCAACAGGAGAAATTTAAGTGTCAAGAAGCAATAGGGAAAGGTAGCGGCAAAACCAGTACTTGTATGCAGCCTATACACAGGAAAATATTACTAAACCCTAAAATATTCCTCTACAACTATATTTCAATTACATTTTAATTAGCATCATGTGGTGATGTTTTGAGGGCTTGGGGGTTTTCTAATAGCATTTGCTAATATAAAAACTCTGCCTACTGTAAACATTTTTTTTTTTAATACTGGACTGCACTTTTCGTCTAAATGTAGTCTAACCCACATACCTTCTGAGTGTTTTAATCCAAACAGTTGGCGCTATTTAGTCTGACAAATGAAACACTTCAGACTGTTTCTCAATTGTTGTAATTAAAAACAGGAAACAGCAAGGTAAATAAAATAATCATGGGATCAATAAGGCATTATTATTCTAATGACGATCTCAAAAGCCAAAATCATAAAGTGCTAGGTTTTGAAGCACAGGAAATCTTCGCAAGAACACAGTGGTCTCTGATGGAGATCTTGAGGAAAGAATTGAAAAAAAAAATGAAGTATCTTTCTAAAATTCAGTTCTTTGTCTCTGAAAATAACAAAAGAGATTTCTGAGGAATTACCACAAATGAAGATGTTGCAAAGGTGGAAGGGGTGGAAGATCAGACAGGAATCATGACTGAAAGCTAGGAGACAAAATCTGATTTTAATGCAGGGAGAGGTAGCTCCGATGACAGAAGTTATCAAATACCAACATATTCTATGTAAGTTGTGTGGAATTAATGTTTGTGAAGGGAAACAGAAAGCTGAAACCACCTTCAGTCACCTTGTGCTTTTCTTGAAAAAGAAAGAGCCTAATAGATTAAGAGAGGCTCCCTTAGTGCTGGATACAACAAATGAATATCTCAGTGAAGTGATTATAGGCTGTGACAGAGGGCAAGGCAAGGATACAGAATACACCACTCAATCCAGTGTAGTATCATGGCTGAGGGATTGTTTCAGCGATTTCTCTTTAACAAACCTTGCAGAGCATCTTTTAGCACCCACAATTTTCTCTCCAGCCACTACCTCTATGTGCATTTTCCTAATTTTTACTTTTCCTGTCCCTGTGACTTGACCAGATGAACTGAAAACATTCGTGATGCTGCATGTCAGAATTCGACTGTTAAACAATGATGAATACCGTGAATATTTGTGTATTTCTTAGGATAGCTTCGTACTTTGTTGTCTTCCATTAATGTTCAGGTATAATCTGTCTTATTACATCAGCTCTTCTATGTTCTTTGGGCATATTTTTTCAAGGGTTTAAGTATTAAATCTCTAATAAATTGGCAAACGTGATGCCCGTCTACAGGAAGGACTGGAAGGAGGATCCGAGTAACTACAAACCTGTCAGTCTAACCTCCATGCTGGGGAAGGTCATGGAGCAGATCATCCTGAGTGATATCACACAGTACATATGAGAAAACTATGTGATCAGGCCCAGTCAACATGGGCTTATGAAAGGCAGGTCCTGTTTGACCAACTTGATGTCCTTCTACAACAAAGTGACCCACCTAGTACATGAGAAAAAGGCTGTAGATGTTGTGTACTTAGACTTCATTAAAGCCTTTGACACTGTTCCCACAGCATTCTCATGGAGAAGCTGGCAGCTCATGCATGGCCTGGATGGGTGTACTTGGTGATGGATAAAGAACTGGCTGGAGGACCAGGCCCAAAGGGTTGTGGTGAACGGAGCCAGTTGGCAGTCGGTCACGAGTGGTGTTCCCCAGGGCTCAGTATTTGCACCAGTTCTATTAAATCTCTTTATCAGTGATCTGGATGAGGTGATTGAGTGCACCATCAGTAAGTTTGCAGATGGCACCAAATTGGGTGGAAGTGTTGATCTGCTGGAAGGTAAGTAGGCCATACAAAAGGATCTGAACCAGCTGGATAGTTGGGCTGAGGCCAGTTGTATGAGGTTTAACAAGGCCAAGTGCCAGGTCCTGCACTTGGTTCACAACAACCCCAGGCAGTGCTTCAGGCTCGGGGAAGAGCGGCTGGAAAGTTGCTTGGTGGAAAAGAATCTGGGGCTGTTGATCAAGAGCAGCTGAACGTGAGCCAGCAGTGTGCCCAGGTGGCCAAAAAGGCCAAGAGCATACTGGTTTGTATCAGGAATAGTGTGGCCAGCAGGACTAGAGAAGTGATTGTACCACTGTACTTGGTGCTGGTGAGGCCCCACTTTGAATCCTGTGTTCAGTTTTGGGCCCCTCATCATAAGAAGGACAATGAGGTACTAGAGAGAGTGCAGAGGAGGGTGACAAAGCTGGTGAGGGGCCTGGAGCACAACTGTGATGAGGAACGTTTGAGGGAGCTGGGGCTGTTCAGCCTGGAGAAAAGGAGGCTGAGGGGAGACCTTACGGCTGTTTACAACTACCTGAAAGGAGGCTGTAGCATGGAGGATGTTGGTCTGTTCTCCCAAGTAGCAAGTGATAGGACAAGGGAAATGGCCTCAAGTTGAGCCAAGGGAGGTTTAGATTGGATATTAGGAAAAAATTCTTCACAGAAAGGGTTGTCAGGCATTGGAACAGGCTGCCCAGGGAAGTGGTGGAGTCACCATCCCTGGAGGTGTTTAAAAGGCATTTAGATTAAGTTTTTAGGGACATAGTTTAGTGAGAGAGTTAGGTTATGTTTGGATTTGATGATCCTGAGGGTCTCTTCCAACTGAAGTGATTCTATTGTACTGTGATTCTGTTATTGTAAGAGCTACATGTTTGGCAGTCTTTTCAGGTTATGACTTTAAACTGGTTGCTGAAGCATTTACCTTGTGAGGGTCAATAATTTCACTACATGCTGCAGAATTACCTTGGTAACATAGAGATGTAGAACTGTGAAGTCTTACCTTTACTGATACTGATGACCTTTAGATGAATTAGCGACAGGGTTATCTTTTTACAAAAAATATGTAACAGTAAATGCATATCTCAGTATGAGATAAACATTGAATATTTTTCTTAAGGATTAGTATTTCATTTTAGTTTCTTTAAGAACAGTCAAAGGAGGTCAGATTCTTTAAAAACTAGGTTAATAACTCCAGTAGGATTTTTGTGAGAACTTTAAGCATTATGAAGGAAATGCATCTTAAAAAAAGCTGCAGAAACACCATGGTAATGAATACATGTCTGGAGTTAATTCATAATTTCTCAGTTTGCAGGTTTAAAATACAAATATGCTTAATGGTGAAATTAGCTTTTACAAAATAAGAAGATGAAAGGTCGTACAATGCCTTTGTGGTTGTGCTGGTCAACATAGAATAGTTCAGAAAGAACAGAACAGAAGCTTGGCAAAAAACTTTGTGAAAAAAATGCTGTGATAATAGACTGAAGCTAAAACGTAGGAGTGCAGGTAGACTGGGGCAAGAAAAAGCAGAGAATAAACAGATCATTTAAGATGAAGCACCAGTCTGCAGAAACTGTAAGCTTGAAAGGGAGAGATGGGGAGCATGGGAAGGTCTGAAGCACCAGTCATTAAGAATATACAAAGTAAAGGTTTCTAAGGAGGAGATGCTGATTATCAGTGGGTTGTGCAGATGTTCCAAAATCAGACAGAACTTCCTAAGGAATTTGCTTTCTGGCAAGAAGTTGTAAAATCAAAAGGCAAAAGCTCAAGAATACTTCTAATGACGTGCCAGAGCAGGGATTAATAAACATAAAGTATATGCTCATTTCTCATTTATTACTTGCATTTTTCATGCCTGTTTTCATTTCATGATATTGCCAACTTGGAATCACACGTTTTAACCAAGCGGTGTCATATACTAGAGGTTCTGATCTACTCCAGCTATGTAAGGTTTGATCTCACACAACATCAGTGAAAAAGGACATTGCTTTTGCTGTTCTGACAATATCTTAAATTCTTTCAGCTTCATCATTCAAAGAAACTGTTTTCTTGCACTTCGTGCTGGAAGCTGTCATATAAATCTTATTGAGTCACCTCAAATATTGATTGCTGTCCCACTTGATGTGGCAGTAATGCTTGTAAGAAAAGATATTTGAAGAACTTTTATTTCCTTGAATGCAGAGCTATTTATCAGATATAATTATTGAGTGAAAGCTCCATTGAAGCAGTACTGAAATACTTGAAACAGTATTCTTGCACATTTTTAAATGACTACCATAAATAAAATGAAATAAATATCCAAACCATCATCAAGTTTGGTTTTTTTTAAGAAAAAATTACAAAATTATTAGCAGCACATACATTTTCTATACATTTGGTCCAAATTCTTCCCTCTGTTACACGGCTTCAGATCCAATAATCAGCCAGCTGTGTTTGTCAAAAACATTCTTTAGTGAGTAAGAATTTCACAACATGGAAAATGCCAAAAAAATGAGCTCTATACTTTCTTCAGAGGATCTTTCTACTGATACACCATCTGCAGCAGTAAGGTGAGATTCCTCTACTTTCTAAACATGTAATTCATGGTACTCCATAAGTTTGAAGTGGTAAGAATACTCATACGTATGTATGTTTCTGCTTCTGCTCATCTGTATATCATCAGAGTTTTATTGTTCTTGCTGTCTTTTTTTTTTTCCCCCTGAGAGTCATCTATCAGTTGTTAGATACATTTAATAATATTTTCATATGTTTATGTTTTTAAATAATTAATTACATAGGCTGAAAAGTGGAGCACTGCAGAAGAGAAACAGGTAAACTTTTCTAAAAGGAGAAACATTGATCCTGTTGTTGGTATGGAGAAAAATAGTAACACATATTGAGACAGAAAGAACATATGAAATTCAATTATATTACCAGAACAGATCAGTAGTCTTTCTGATATGACAGTTTGTCTCTGACAATAGCTTATAGATGATGCTTAAAAGAACATTTTAAACCCCCTGTAGAGCACCTAATTGAGCAATGCCATGTTATTGTCCTGGTTATACTTGGGATAGAGTTAATTTGCTTCACAGTAGCTAGTATAGCACTGTGGTTTAGATTGAGAATAATGTTGATAACGCACTGATGTTTTAGTTGTTGTCAAGCGGTCAAGGACTCTTCTGCTTCTTGTACTGGCCTGACAATGAGAAGACCAGGGGTGAACAAGAAACTGTGAGGGGACATAGCCAGGCAGAAGAGCTGATCCAAACTGGCTAAAGAAATACTCCGTATCATATGACGTGCTCATTACATAAACTTGGGGAACTTGGCTGGGAAAGGCAATTGCTACTTGGGGAAGAGCGGCAATCAGCAAGTGCTGAGCAATTGCATTGTTCATCACTCTTTTGTATAATCTTTTATCATTATTATTATTACTGTTTTCCCTTTCTGTCCTATTAAACTGTCTTTATCTTAACCCACAGTTGTTTTGTTTTGTTTTGTTTTATTTTGTTTTGGTTTGGTTTGGTTTGGTTTGGTTTGGTTTGGTTTGGTTTGGTTTGGTTTGGTTTGGTTTTGGTTTGTTTGTTTGTTTGTTTGTTTGTTTATTCTCTCCCCAGTCCCCATGGTGGGGGAGCAAACGTCTGTGTGGTCTTCAGTTGCCTGCTGGGCTAAACCACATCTAAGTGGCCTCTAAGTTCTGAACATATTGAAGTGTTTACACACAAGGATTGACAGACTTCACTGTTATTTCCTGTACACTGTCTACATCTATATTAGAGTCAAACTGAGTTAGGATTCATCTAAACTGTTACGATGTTACTGACTCCTCAAAATCAAATGAGAGCTAATTACCCAATAAATAATTCAGTACACAAAGGTCTAAACATTTCATATTTTACCATGTATATTGCTGATTGAAAAATCAGTTACTCAGAAACTTATGTGTAACTATAAACAGTGTATTGGGCTAGTGACTGTATTTGGGCATTTGAAATCTGTGTTAAACTGGAACTAGAAGCAAAAAAGCTTCACTCTTCTAACAACTCTTCTTATATCAAACGACAATCTCCTTTTCAAGCATTATCCTCTTCCTGTCATAGAATCATTCTCCACTCTTGATAGGTAAGTGTGGACTGAAGGCATAAGTTTTGCCAGTGCAGCTGAAGTGCAAGTAGATTCCTCTGAGAATGTGACACAGAACTCAATGAGGACAATGTAAAAAACCCTTTTAATATCAAAACTCTTCAGGTTTATCCATCTGAACTTGTGTATCTGTGTAGCCAATGTAGCAGAATTAAAAATGTGACAGTATAGACAGAATAAGGTAATTTTTGTCATACAAAACACTGTTTCATACTCACAAAAAATGAGAATTGTATGGCCTGATATTGTGATCATTGTTACATGTGATGGGATAGAGGACCAGCAATACCGCCTCTTGATTCCTCTTCCTATCTTCTAGGCTTATCTTGAGTGGCATTGCTCTTTGCAGCCTTTACATGCTCTTGACAAAGGCACATAGCCATACTGAACTGCATCACATTGAGTTTGCCTATATCTGTGCTGCAGAATTAGCTTGTGTGGCCTTCTTGCCGTCAGCACTCTGCTCAATTCCTTGTTACCCGTGGATGGCTGCTCTCAGTCTCTTGACTGGCTGCACATTCACCACTTGTTTAAACCTTGCTGTGACATTTCTTTTGGTGTTTTTATACACACACATTTTCTCATTCATGCTCCAGATAAACTTGTGTATTGACTACACAATATATTCCCTTTTTAAATTGCTACACAAAAGCTTCAGCTTGGAGAATTGAAGGTAAAGAACTAAAACAAAATATATTTTAGCAGTTCAGCAGCTGTCCCTGCCTTGTTTATGCTTAATATTGAGGCTACAGGTTAATGCAAAGAAGTTAATCAATGCCTTTACAGATGCTTAATGTACTATTTCAGTGAAATATCACTTTCAGTTTTGTATTACAATTGCGAGACTGAAACTCAGGGACTGTAACTTTCTTCTTTGTTTCAGTGTGTGTCATCTCTTTGTCACTAAGAAGGTGAAAAGACTTTTTAAAACAAAAATATTCACAAAGTTGATACTCTCAGAGCGCAAGAGGATGTCAGGCCAAAATGTCCAAGGAAAGAGGAATAAGTTAATGACCAAGAATCCGTTTCTAAGGCATTAGATGACTTAGTTCAGGCTTTATATTTGTATATCTAAAAATGTAAATAGATCTAATGTCTGGGTGTTTTTAATAAGATTTGTTACCCACATTAAACCTAGAAATGGCCTTGCCTTCATCAGAATGCTGCCAGTTCAAGTTAACTCCTTAGCCCTTAGCTATCAAAAGTTATGCAGACTCTAAGCAGAAAACAGATGTTTCCTTTATTCTATGTACATAAACTTAATAAATTCAAGTAGGAGGATATACTCCAGTTGATACTAGGTTGATTTTTGTTTGTTTGTTTGTTTGATTGATTGTTTTTTCCTTTGGATTGTGTGAGTAGCAGATCACATTCTGTTTTGATCTCTATTGCACAGCCACCTCTGACATAAACAGAGCACAGATTTTAGGTCACAAAAATTTATAAAATGTGAAGTGAAATATAAGCAATGTAAAATATATATTAAAAATAATAACTGTAGAAGTCTCTATATACCTTTGGACTTCTGAAACTTTCAGTTTTCATGGAAAACTTATCACATTCTGTAATATTTATAATGAACTCACCAAAGAATCCTGACATCCATTTTGAAATTTAAATGCCTCTTTTCATGAAAAGTTTTAACTGAAAACACTCTTTTGTGAATACCAGATGTCTCCAATGGGAATGTAATCATCCTAAATAATATATTTTAAAAACCCCCTGGACTTGTTTTTTAGGTGTTAAAATGTTTGGATTACATGAAAGAAAAAAAAAAATGATGAAGTGTCATTTTGTTTCCTCAAAGCTCTTGTAGAGATATCCATGAAAACAAAATAAATTTTCTTAATGTATGAAAGCATAAATTTCTCTTCAACAGAGTATATCGTGGCAGATGCTTTCATCTGTTTAACATAGAGCTGTACCTGTAATGTCTTTGTTGGACTATAATGTCTTCTAATGCTTAATTTTACACACTTCATTAATTTCACAGTACAGATAACCCAAGAAAGAAGCCTTTGTTGGAGATCTCAATAGTTTTTAACAATTTTTAAGAGTGAATTAGTGCTATAATTTTGGACTGACAGATGTTCAGCTTTTGAAATACTAGCAAAGTTCTTAAAAACGATGTAAATTTTTCACTGCCACAGAGTAATACTTCCTTCTCTTCTAATACAGAGGAGAACCTAGAATCTACTCCAAGGTAAAGTGTTAGTGGTTTACACAGGAAACTTGGAATTTTTGCAGTTTAGGTGCTGGACAGTAAAGAAAATGGGGTTGTATTTTCTCATCATGTTGTTGGCCTTTCTATAACACCCCACTTTTCTTCTGGTACGAAATAATGCTAAGTGAAATACAGGCAATATTACAAATATCACTAATGTTATTATTTGTATTTCCCAATAATGTTGATAAAATTACCTGACTTATGCAAAGAAGGCCTTATTACTGCCAGGAAAAAATCCAAGTTCTAATATATAGTATCTTGGAGCAAAGTCAGGTTGTGTAATTCCAAATATTTCATCACTATAATAACCAAAATTAAATCCTTAGTGTCTCTTTGAAAACCCACTACCTGCAATTAAGCCAAGTTTCGGGAACTGGAGATACTATATCTGGCATTTGTAAAATATGTAAAACAGTCTATCTGGTAAATAGAAAATTCAGTTTTAGCAAAGGAAACCTGAGCTGTGGGATAGGTCATGAAATTAGATTATTAAGGTAGAGATTAATTCGTTGATTGTAAGAAAAAAATGACCCAGAAGAGTAGTTGAACAACTGCAAAGCTATTTCTTATTGTTTATGAAAACTGCGATTAATCCTTTGCCGTAGTAGGAGGAGGTGTGGGGGGGGTGGGCAATTGTCCTTTAGAAATGAAATGGGCAAAATTCTGAGCTCCTGCAGAATACAACATACACTGTCATTTCTGAAACACGTGAAGTCATGAAAGAAAAAATTCTCATGAGATTTTTACCTTGTCAATTAGACTTTAAGAAGCCCAGGGAAACTTATAAAAACAAATACATTTACATCAAGAGCTGTTTTGTAAATAGAGACCACATAGGATTAATTGCAACAACGTTCTGCAAGTGCCATATTCCACATTTTATGAACATAATCATCCAAAGAAGTCAAGTTGGGGAAATTAAATGACTTTCCAAAGCCTAAGGAGAACTCAATGCTTTAAGTAATGTATTCAGAGAAGACCTTAGGACCTTCTTCCTAAACATGTTGACTGTTATTGCAGACATCTCTGAAGAGTCAAATTTGAGTGTTCTGTTATGTATTTTTGTTGTTGTTATTGGTGATGGTGGTTTTTTTGTTTGTTCATTTTTTTCTGTTTGTTTGGTTTGGTTTGAGGTTTTTTTAATAACTTAAAAAGCACTGTTTGTATGAAAACAACATAGAGACAAAGCACGTCATACAGGTAACCAGAACATATTAGAACTTCTTATCAGCAATGAAAACAAAAGGTAGCCTTTAAATCCTTCACCCAGGACATCTAACTTTATGAGACATAATGTGTGGATGAAAAAGTCAGGCTTTGTTTATTTGCTACTTTGTACCATCTATTCCCAGAGGGGAGGTTGGTCATCTTCTCTTACTCATTCTCAGCCCCACTTCAGGGGAAGAGGAGATAAGAATTTTGCTCCTACCTCCTCAATTCGTCCTTATTAGAGTGAAGACCTGAAATATCTGAAATATAACTTTATCTATATATTCTTTCCAGTCACCGGTCATTTCTCAAAAACTTTTCAAAAGACGGTAAAGGAGGACAGAAGGAAGACTCTCTGATGTACAAGAAAGCCGACAATCTTCAAAGGTTGCTCTCTTCTGTTTAAAATGCTGGCATGAGCAAGGGCTTTAATTTGTAATTTAATTTATTTGAAAGAATAGCGTGAATGGCTTGTATCCAACTCAGCCCATCAAGTTTTTCTTGGCCTGTAATGAACAGGGTCATCCTTTATAGACTTTTTCATGCAGGGTAATAAACTATCTAATACTGTTGTTAGCTACAGTAGTTTGTTTCCAGCCAACTTGATTTAAACTGAATATCCAATTAACTGAAGAGTAATAAATGAAATTCATTCAAATAATGAAGTAATACCTGTCAATTCATTGTAGAAACATCAATTTAAAAGTTGGTGGGAGGACAGATTCGTTTGGCTAGGAAATGTCTCCAGTGAGTGTCCAACTATAAGCACTTTACCGGAAACGGGTGGGTATATTCCATTCTGAGGTCTGTCAGGATGTTATCCTTTCTATAAATCACAGGAAATAAAAGAGTGTTCTAATCTAACATTTACACTCTGTACATTTAACCTGCATTTTTTACATTAATTAGCAGGGAAGGAGAGTACTGAGATAAGAACTGAATTCACTGTGGATTGTGCTTGCCCACAGTGAATTCAGAGAGCACAGTCATCCTCAAGATCAAAAGAGAGCTAAAGGGTGATTTTTTTAAAAGGACTATATAAATTAAAACCCCCAGATTTAAAACCAAAGAATATTCTGTTCCTCAATTAGTTTAGATCAAATCTTTCCAAATGACATCTTCAGTTAATAATATTTAAAGTTTTGCTTCCAAAGAGAGTTTAGTGGTTCTATTTTTTAAGTTTAAAGGAAAAGAGAGGGGAAGTCTAGAGCTGGTCAGAGAGTGTTACCCCTTTTGTGATCTAGATCTGCTTCACAAGTAACCTTATCTCCTGGATATGAATCACCATATCACTGCTCAGTCCCTTTCATAGGTACCACCTGATCCATTGCTACTTAATAGTATGTTCTGCTTCCAGATTTGGTGACTGCACTCAGTTTTTGTGAAAGCTTTAGATACATCTTATTTCTTGTTCCTTTACTGTTCACTGGGCACAAGTCGGACAGTGACAGTTCATGAGAGGTTATTACCTTTTGCATCCATATGCTTCCTATAAGTGGCTTTAGAGTTCCATATCACTTATGTGACTTTCTAGAACAGTATATTTATTTGGGTTTTTTAAATGTTTAATATATTGCTGTTTTTGACACGAGCAATGATATATACAGGCAGTCAGCAATTTTCCTATTGAGTAATATATTTATGCAAAAATATTTTAGGTAACGTGAAGATTGCTGACAAATGATGATCCAGATTTGACTCCTTAGCTGATAAATCACCATTTTTATAATCTAGGTAATTTTTTCCCCTACAACACAGTTGGATTTTAGATAACCTGGACTAAATGGATTGAGTTTAAAATAATGGTCTTGAAATCCAATTAATCTTGTGATTATTGTAACGGAGTTTTTATTTATTGTGGTCATAGTTCATATACCAGTATTTTGCATGTGACTATACATGCTTGGCTGCTATAGATTAAATAAATGTTCTTTTTGGAGACTGAAGCTAATATCTCTGTCTATGAGACACACATTTTGGACCATGTTCTGCAATTGTACTGAAAGTGCCATATGGGCAAGCCACACACCAGCCTTTGTTGTATGTTTTCTTTCTTTTTTCAGAATATTCTGTCCAATTATATTCTTCACAGCATTGGGTTCATGCAACTAACAGATCAAGACCAAATTCTTAATCAGTTAGTTGCACATATTGCCTCTTCGAACCAGCATCTTTCAAATATAGTTACTCTGGCATTTATGGAAGAATGATACTCTTTAGAGTTTTAGTTTTGAATGTCACCTATATTAAAAAAAAAGTTATCTCGGGGTTAGTATGATCACTCAAAAATGCAAGCCAGTAGTATGGGAAGAAATATTGTTCATGGGGAGTTTGGTGCTCCAGCAAAACCCCAGTGCTGGATCTAGCTCTGATACTGGTTGTAATATAGCACAGAAAATGAAGCCAGGTCTTGTCACAGAGTATTCACTAGAAAAATTAATTCACTGACTGTTTGACAAACCATTTGAGGTTTTTTCTTTGTTTGTTCTTGCTTGCTTGTTTGCAAAAGAAAAAATGGAGTAGATACTGCAAATACTAGTGTGTTATCATAAAAAGAAATGTCACTGTCCCTGGAGGTGTTTAAAAGGCACATAGATGAAGTTCTTAGGGACATGGTTTAGTGCTAGAGCTAGGTTATGGTTGGACTTAATGATCTTGAGAGTCTCTTCCAGCAGGAATGATTCTATGATTCTATAATGTCAACTCAGTCTAACAAGTAGCAGTGAAATGAGAAGAAAAACCCAGAGTGAATTTCTCCTGTTTCTCTAGCTTCCAAATTGCTAGTTAAGGAGATCTGATTAGGATAGTATCAGTTAATACAGTCAAAACACTACTGAGATGCATTTTCAAAGTAAAACACAACTTAGTTTAGATATTTATCCAGAACGAGAACAAAAGCAATAGCAATTTCTCAGTATTATTGTCCATCTAGGCTCCCATTTAAGTCAGATCACTTTACAGTCACAGAAGAAAATGCAACGTGTTTGTAACTGCAACTCTGCCATGTCTCATTACTACTCTTGGAGATTAAGTGTTTTAAGCATAACCATCATCATAATTTTTTACTTGTCTCTTAGAAACTTAACAATAGTTGGACAGAAAGAAAAGGCAGAAAGCTCTTGAAAGTCATTTTTTCCTGAAAATCAGGTATTGTGTACTGAATAAAATAATCTCTGTTTTATTCATTCTGTTGTGCTGCCATCAAGCAAGTCATTCACCATCTCCCATTTCTCCAGCTCTTCAACTTCTGCTGCAGATAAAAGACAAAGGACCTTCCACAAAAAAACATAGCAGAAAAAATGTACCACTTTGGGCATTATTTTTAGAACACTGTATCCCTACAGCATCATAATTTCTTTATTTCCTTAAATTTTGCATGCAGCTCATTCAGCACATCTGCCTCAAAGTGAGAGCAGCTGAGGTAGATTTTCGTATGAAGTGGCAATTCTCTTCCCTTTGCAAACACATGGAGCTGCATGAGTTTAATAGATGTTGAACAGGGACTTGCTGAATGAATCAGATTTAAGTCACATATTCTCAAACATGGGAAGTCTGCCAGCCTGCTCTGTGGATGTTTCCCCTACTAACAACAAGGCAGAAACTGCACGTTTGGTAAGTGTTTGGCTGGAGAAGTGCTGTTTTGCACACGAACCATAACAGAGATTACAAATTTAAAGTTTTAAATATAATTTTAACTGAATATTTTTAGTTTCATTAAATCTTTTTTTTTTTTTTTCCAATGAAAGGGAAAACAAAAACAAAACAAACAAACAAACAAAAATGAACCAAACCAAACCACCACCACCAAAACAGAAAACAAACAAACAAACAAAACCAACTACAAAGAACACTGTGTTTAATTTCCCAGACCAGTGTCCCATATTTTTGATCTGACACATTCAGTTGTACTGGTAATACTGTATTCTGCTATGTCAATAGATTCATGAAACTTGACTGAAGTAACCAAACACAGCAATGAAATAGGCCGCAAAATATAACAAGTTGGAGTTTTCTGAACACAAAGATTTTAAAAGGCTCTATATTTTTGTAACTATAATATAGTTTCTTATTTGATTATCAGTTAAAATACATTATATAATGGAGTCACCGGAACTTTCAACGCTTGACCTGGACTTGTAAGTGCTATGATTGCATTACTTCATAGAATCATTGCATAGTTTGGGTTGGAAGGGACCTTCAAAGGCACTTTTTAATGTGACACTTTACATTTCAGAACCTTAATTCGCTTTACAAATACAATACGATACACCTCTGAAAAAATGCATACATACATAGTGTTGTGTGGAAATAGGAAATTAGGATTTTAGGCCTATATCAGTGTTATAAGCTGTGCTGCTAAGGCTGAAAGTCTCAGCTTGTCCCCTGTATAGCCCTTACCCAGAACCATGAGTGTGGTTACCTTATGCTTGCTTTGTACCCTTAGTTAAGACATTGATAAATGCTGTTCTTAGGGTTGCTGATTTCCGTGCTAGACTGATGAACTATGGATAACAAATAAGACAGGTAGAACTTCAAAAGAAGCTAGCCCTGCGACCCGATGACCTTTTGTTCGGTACTTGCCGCAATGGAACAAGAAAGAAGAAGTGGAACCTGCAGACCACTGGGATGGAAGGAACCTGAGGACATCGACAGTGACAGACAGTGATAAATTTTGCTTAGTTGCATAATACCTGTTAGAACCCTATATAACGACTAGCTGTATTGCTGTATGATTGTCACTCTCTGAGGAGGTGACCCAACGCTGCTGTTTCTGCGAATCTTCTACAATAAATACTGCTCAGAGTAACCCACAAGAGTTCGAGTCTCTATCCAGCACCACCTGCTACCTTTTTCAGATAGTATGTGTGTGGGTATGTATGTAAACACAAACTCACACACACACACAAAAAGGCGAGGTATGGAGGGCTAAAATCCAAGGCCAAGCCTATGCTGGTCCTCATGACTAGCACAGTTAATTCAGTATAAATTTCTAGTGAAATTACAGTCATACTCAGGAAGTGTATTTTCATACGTCTAGCTTATTGTGACTATTACCAACAAACAGTATAATTTTGCCATGACTGTTCTCTCATACACTACAGTAATTTTCTATGTTAGGAAGTATTTTAATTCTATTTAGAACTTCTAAGCTCGAAGTCATGGCTTGTCTAGAGAATAACGCGTGAAGATGGAACCCTAGGTAAATACCATTGTTTAACAAGTCTTGACTGTATAAATCATACATATAATATTAAAAAAAAATACTCTGCCCTCTAAATGGGATCCCCAAAATCCCTGTGAAAACATTAACCCATATTTTTAGCTCAGACTTGGCATTCTGCTGCCTTTTTTACAGCACTAACTAAATGCATGGGACAATTATTTGTTCTTAGAATATGAATACAATTTGAATTACCATCCTCCCACATCCCACACTGTAAACTTTTTTATGAAAGGATAATTCTTCTGCTTAGTTGAGTATATTGACTAAGTCAGAGAGTGACTAGTTCTGAGTCATTTCACCTTGTCACAAAAAGGCGTATAAAAATACTTAAATTTCTATCTCCCAAAACTAGCAGTAGAGAGTAGGGAACAATTTCTTATCTAGTGGAAGGTTGGTGAAAAATACTGAGAAAACCTGTATTTGACATACTAGGGGCAAATTAGAGACCACATGAAGAATTTCTCTCCATGTATTCAAAAACAGGTATGTTATAAAATAATAGGTTTTACAGGCCCTGTCTTTATTTTAATCTTGAAACAGGACCACAGCCTGGTCAGTATGTCCTGATCACATATGTTTGGTACAGCAATATTCACATTTGGAAAAAGAAATGAATCTCAGTCCTTCTCAAGGCCTGATGCTGAGGATGCTGTTTAATGTTGTTGCTGTTGGGCTGAACCATGGGATGAAGCGCACCTTCAGCAAGTATGCAAACAGTATCAAACTGGGGGAAGCTGGTTGAAACTTTATGAAGTTGAACAAAGATGAATGTGACATACTGCAAGCTGGGAACATGCTGAGTGGCAAACAGCTTAGCAGAAAAGGATTTATGTGTTCCAGTGGACAAGCCAAACATTATTCAGCAGTGTGTCCTTGCAGAAGTGTAAAACAACTGCATGTTGGGCTCTATGAGGAACAGTGCAGCCAGCAAGCCAAAGCAATTCTTTTCTGGCAGTAAGGATGCAGCATTCGAAGTACTGCGCCCAGTTTGAGGCTCCCCAGCACATGAAAAACATTGACTAAAGACCATCAAGGTGTTCAGGTGACTGGAGAACAAGATGTACAAGGAAAGACTACGGCAACTGCGTTTGCCATTAGAGAAAAGAGAGCTGTTTTCAACTACCTAGTAGGAGAATATAGAAAAGATAGACCCAGATTCTTCTTGGAGGCGCATGGTGAAATTATTAGGTGCTATGGACGTGAGCTGCAACAAGGGAAGTTCTGAATGGATGTTAAGAGATCAAAAGTTTGCCATGTGAGTGGGCAAAGCCAGCAACAAATTGCCCAGAGATGTTGGAGATATTCAGGGTTTCACTGTGATTTAAAGTTGAAACTGAAACTAAATATAGCTTGGAGGTTGTTCATGTTCTGAGTGGGAGATTGGACCAGATTACCTTCAGAAACACCAGATGACCTCCAGAAATGCCCTGCAAGCCTGAGTTACAAGCAAAATCTATGATTCCCGGAAGTTACATTAGCAGACTCCATCACACATTTTTGCCTTCTATATAGATGTCCTCTTCCAAAGAAAATCTTGATCTCTAGTACAACCAATTTTTCTGTCATTGAAGGGACTTAAAACATCACACTGATGATAAAGTTCTCTCTGTACCTTCAATGTTTTGCACAATGGGAATTAATGAACCAAACAAATCCTGATAGTCTGTTTTTCTATGTCGATCTGTCTCTGTGGATATTCTACTGTCAGTTACAACTCCGTGAGCCCTGGCTACAATTATCCACTAAAACAAGCAGAAAACACTATCACAGAAGTTTGTTCTGGAAGCACTTTTCTTTTATCCTCTTCTTTATATTTTCAGGGCAGGATAGAAGAATGAAGAACACTGTCACTCTCTCATTTCCATTTTGAAGATTAATTTTCCAGCAGTCCTTTACTTTTAGGTTATAACACCTTCATACCCAACAGGATCAAAAACAATTGCATTGAAACAAACATCCCCATGTATTTTCTCTAATTTCTGATTTTTTTTTATGTCAGTGAAATAATTCTATAGAAGTGAGAAATCCACAAGTAACCTGCAAATTTTATTCTGAAATGTAGATTTAATCTAATGTAAAAAAGCCAAAAGCTCCATTACTCTCAGCGAATTTAAGTGATAGGGATTATTTTATTTTTTTTTTAATTTGTAATCAGGCTAGAAAATGGTTCAGTGAACCAAATGCAGAGGTCATGCAAAAGTATAGTCAAACCTCTATAGCTTGTTTATTATATATTCATTTGCAGTTCGAGGTTATTTCTAGATATTCTGTTTCCAAAGACAATTATCTACTTATCAAAGCTTGAAATATAAGCCTTAAATCCAGAGTCTTGAACATTATGGCGTGGTTATTGGGTAATTTTAAGTTTTGTTTTTTTTTCTCATTTGTTTGTTTTGGGTTTGGTTTTGTCTTTTTGTTTGCTTGTTTGTTATTGTTTATTTTGTTTTGCTTTGTGGTTTTTTTTTGTTTGTTTTCTTTGCTGTGGGGCAGGTCATGATGGTTGTTTTTTCTCAAGTTTTTATGTTTTTCTTTAGTTTAGTTTAGTTTAGTTTTGTTTTGTTTTGTTTGCGTTTTTTTGCTTCTCCTTAGGACTCACAATACCTCCCACCTGCTAAAATTTTCAATGTGCATTTTGTGTAGAAAATTGCTTCCTTTAAACCCTACCATTTCCAAAGTTTCATACACCATGAAGGGATGGTACAGACACATACCAAGAGTTTAGGCTCACGAAGACGGTGAAGAACAGACCACTACCCTGTGTTTTGTGGAAAAGAGGACTGCATGCCACAGACTTAAATGGCACATCATGACTCAAGTGAAAGGACAGTGTAGTGTCCTTTAGTATGCTATGACCTGAATGGTGTTGGTCATAGGTTGTTGTTATGAACTACAGTCAACGCAGTGATGGGCCAGCTGCGAGTTCCTCTTTAATCATGATGCTCTGCAATCTGGATGCTCTGTGATCTGTTTGCGTAGTTTCACAGATGATGAGCAATCTGTGGAATGACCACAGTCTGGGAATCAATATATTCTGTTTCTTCTGCTAGGATTTTCTGTCTTGCTACTTAGCAAAACTGTCAATTTCTGCAATTGGAAAAATACAGCAACATGCTAATTACCTTTCCCATCTATTAACCAAAAATATGAAAGAATATAATTCACTTTCATAAGATCTATAGATGAGGTTCTTAGGGACACGGTTTAGGGCTGGAGTTAGCTTCTGGTTGGATTTGGTGACCTTGAGGGTATCTTCCAACCTAAATGCTTCTAGGATTCTGTAACTCACAAAACTTTTTAAAGCCTTTCAGACTTTAGGCAGGGCTATGCAGTAAAGTTCCTTCCTCCTGTAAAATTCTCATATGGATCATTACTTTCTGCCTGCCCAAATTTCCAATTCACTTTCAAGTGTATGTATCATGGTTGAACTGAATACGAGTTTTATTTTGAGTCCTGGTATTCCATTGAAAAGATATCAGCAGAAATGCATGCTTCCCTTTCTGCCTTGTATTTTCTGTACGTTGCTGTTGTGCCCTGGTGGGTAACGTGTAGAGTGATGCAGTATGTTGAACAGTGCTTCAGAGATATAAGTCTGTGATCAGTGAAAACAAGAAGTTCCGTAACATGAAAGTATCTAAATATAGCTAATTGTTTTAGACAGACAGGTTATACCTCAAAAAAAAAAAAAATAGTATAGTGTGCAGAATGATATAGAAAAGGAGTTTATATGGTGATTTTGTCACTGAATTTTAATTATTTTTTTTTCTGGTGACTCATGAAGTGCTTATGACATGAATGATTTGAGTATCATGTATTATGATTCAGTCAGTCACAGGCTGAGCAGATGCAAAGTCTACAGATACTTTGTAAAAAGGTTCTTCATCTTTATAGATATAGGAAGTTTCAAAATATGCTTTTTTAAAAGAAATGCTTAAGATTATTACATTTTGTTGCAATTCTTAGCAACAGAAAACTAAAAAATGTTGCTTGATTGCTATAAACCCAATCCTAGACTGCTTAAATAACTCAGAATGTTTGCATGAAAAGAAAAACTACAAAGTAATTATCAAAACAATGTTTTATTTTTAAATAAGAAGCTGATTCTGATATTTTTAGATTTTTTTTTTCGTTTTTCATGATGGACAGTTAACTGTACCAAGACCAACCAGCCAACCAAAAACCAATGAAAAGTGATATCTATTTGATAGTGTAAGAGTTTTTGAGCTTCATACAGAGCCTTTTTGAGCCTTCATATCAACATCTTAGTAAGTCAGAAAGACAGAGAGAATCAAGTGCCTACATATTCCTAAGCTCCTATCATCTATAGCAGGCCATCCTATGTTTCATTTTCTTGACATGTCATGGACACTAATACAGTAATGTATGATGCATCCAGTAAAAACAAGTATGGAGATATTGGCACTGTGTAGCAGCACAATGAGTATATCATCCAGTGAGGTCCCTTTGAGACTTCAATCTGACACAAAAGCCCAGTTGCCTGACCTACCAAGCCATTAATGACTGACAGACCATGAAACTCTGACTCCTGCGTCCCTGCTTATCACTCTTCCAGGTTCTGCCAATTACTGTGAAACTCATAGGTTGCAGTAAGTCAAGTGCACATGTGAAAGGAAGCAAAAGAACATGAAAGTGCACTGCCAGTTCACCTCCACAGAGGTGGTGAGGTGACAGCAACCAGACTGTACTCCTGATGTGATTATCATAGCCAGCTACTATTTACTTTGCTTCTTGTGGTATTATTTCCAAAATAATAAACCAATTTATGTGAGGAGGCATAGCATAATACCCAGTTGTGGCACCATGTATGGAGATTTGGTATATTGTCTTTGAAATTATTGTCAACCGTGTTAACATACAGACTACATTTAGTCTTTTTCTATTTAATAATAATAAGATGTACTGTGAGGAAAGTATATTATTTGTTATTCTTTTTTCAAGTTGATTTTGTCTTGTCTTCTACAAGAGACTAGAGATTTTTTTTAAACAACCGCACTTAAACAAATACTTTAAGCTAAGTCAGCAGGTATTACTAGACAAAAGCTGTGCTAATTAAGTAGAATTTTTAAGTCCTTTGTCAGATTATCCTGTTTAAAATATCCTTGCTGATTGGTAGCAATCCTAAAAATATCTTTTTGCTTGTTTGTGTTAAATACAACAAGATTTCAATAATTTCATTATGCCTACTTTTGGTTTTGGTTTTTCTTTTCCTTTCTAGATGATAATGGATAAGCAATCACATTTTCGATATATATCTTTTTCCTGTAGACGTTTATGAAAAGAGAAGAACAGGATACATTATTTTTTAACTTAAGGACTTGATAAGGAAGGATGGTATCTATGGTGAAGTGCATTCTCTTGCTCTACTGACCAAGTGCCCTTAGCACACTTGAATGCTTTTGTGTACCGAACTAGTGGGGTAGTGATTCATGTGTGATATATTCAGATCCAGTACACACTTTTAAATCTGTTTTAAAGAAGATGTATAAACTGTATTACTGTCTTGGGAACCCTGGTTTATTTTTCTTCCATAAAAATACAAAACAAGTCATTCAAATGGAAAATATGAATTTCTCCTCTGTGTCTGATGAAGAACCCAGAAGACAATTAAGATGGGCACTAAAGTAAAATTTGCTTTCTGGATTCTCTTTATTTATTGAGAAATCTGCTCTAAATAGCTTTGCTGGTTTTGGCTGGAATAGAGTTAATTTTCTTCATAGTAGCTAGTACAGGGCTATGTATTGGATTTGTGCTGAAAACAGTGTTGAGAACAGAGGGATGTTTTAGTTACTGCTGAGCAGTGCTTACAAGGAGTCAAGGCCTTTTCTGCTTCTCACATGACCCCACCAGCAAGGTGGTTTTGGGTGCACAAGGAGCTGGGAGGGGACACAGCTGGGACAGCTGACTCCAACTGACCAAACGGATATCTTGTACCATGTGATGTCATGCTCAGCAATAAAACCTGGGGGAAGAAGAAGGAAAGGGAGGATGTTTGGAGTGATGGCATTTGTCTTCCCAAGTCACCGTTAAACACGATGGAACCCGGCTTTCCTGGGGATGGCTGAACACCTGCCTGCCCATGGAAAGTGGTGAATGGATTCCTTGTTTTACTTTGCTTGCATGCATGTCTTTTGCTGTATCTATTAAACTGTCTTTATCTTAACCCATGAGTTTTCTCACTTTTAATCTTCCATTTCTCTCCCGCATGTCACTGTGGGGGAGTGAATGAGTGGCTCTGTGGTGTTTAGTTACCAGCTGAGGTTAAACCATGACAATGGCTTTGGAGGTCATTTATGTGTTATTGTCCACTTCTGCTTTTTCATAGAGAACTGTTTAATACACTCTCCCTCCTTTCCGCCCTTTTTGGTACATCATTGAGCTTTTACACTCAAGATAATGAAAAAAACAAGTAGTCAGGCATTAGTGTTGATGGATGACAGTGATTAAAGTCCTAGTTCCACCTCTTCACATTTTAACACAGCAATTATTCGCATAAGCAATGACTTTGAGATCAGGAAGAAGGCGGACTCTGTCATAGTGATCATAGCTCTTGAAAAAATAGGTTCACTCTTTCTCAAAAGCAAAACGTCACCAGACAACTTAATTAACAGTGGAAAAACACAGTTCATTTAAACTAATCATTGGGATAAAAACTGAAATAACAAAGTATCAGAAAGGATTGTCTGATTTTTATGACGGTGGCACTAATATTAGAATTTGTCTTGCCAGGGAGTGTTTCTGCTGAATATTACTTGTGCAAAATGTGTATGACACCCCCTGATGGTCTCCTACATCTAGCAGAAAAATACAAATACCTAAACTGATATAATAGCTATGGGAAGAAAAGGGTAACATTAACCGGAGTAGGTCATGTGCAAGGTAATTAATTTTTTTAAATGATCTACCCTCTGTTTTTGGATATTGACAAGTACTTGCCTTCTATTATCCTCATGACTCATGAAGAGGGACATCTAGGAGTAAAATAATATGGAGGTGATGAGCTGTGATGGCCTATATAAGAAAGTGCACAATTTCAATTATCTCAATGTGTCACGGTGTGTCAAATTCAGCAGTCACAGCCTCTGTTTGATATTAGCTATGTAGCAAGGGGGCTGAAACTGGAGAACCTGCTCTTGCAGAGATCCTCCCTCTTTTGTAAGCAGCCACAGACAGTCCAGTGAGGCTTAAATATCTAGTATCATGCTGAGATTTTAGATACATCCTAAGCTCATCAGTGCTCAAATGGACAGCTTAATCTAGAACAAAAATTTAGTAGAGTAGCTCCAAAGACGGTTTTCTCTTTTTTTACTTCCCCTTCCCAAATAATAACAATGTTTTTTTTAAAAAAGATTCTATACTTAAGTCATTTTAAAATGTTAGATCAATGTTATTGAAAAACTCAGATGATTATTTTCCCGCTAGAATAAAAGGTAATTTAAGTGCCTAACTCAACTACCTGAATTAGGAGCCAGTCATCTTATACAGTCAGTGTTGAGAAACGGACAATCTGATGGGATGAAATCACCTTTTGGAGAAGATTTTATCTCCCTTAGCTATATAGAAGAATGACCATAACCTAACTGCCCTTGCTTAGGTGTCTAAATTAGACAAAACTTTCAATTCAGTATAAAATATACAGAAAGCATAGACATAGATTACTTATAATTATCTATTGAGCCCATCATCTTCCCCTACTCTTCCTTCCACTCTTCCCAGCTTAAATGTGCATTGATAATAAAAGGGATTGCTTATCCAGCACAAGTGTATTCCGAGCTTTCATTCGAAATATGCTTGTAATTTATTTTTCTCATTTGGTTACAGAGTTTTATTTGTGTGTGTCTAGTCTCCTATAAAAACTGTTGCTCTTGTGTGATGTTGGTTTTTTTAGGTTTTTGTTTTTTTTTTTTTTTTTTCCCTTGGTTTTGTGGTGGAATTGTTGTTGTTGTTGTTGCTGTTTGTGTGGTTGGTTGGTTGGTTTTGTTTCTGGTTTTTTGTTTGTTTGTTTGTTTTGTTTTTTGTTTTCAGTTCACTGTTTTTCTCAGTTTCATGTTGTTTTCCTTTTTACAGCATCTTTCCTTTCTTTTCCCTGGGCACCCTTCCATTCCTTCCTCCAGGGTTACCATAGAAATAAGCAGTCACAAATTTCAGCAGAGAAACTCAAGCTGAAGGAATAAAACAAAATGTCAGGAAGAACTACTTTGCATAAGTCACAAAACAAGTCGTACATTTGGATAATTATTAATTATGTGATATTTTTACAGAATTTGGTCATAGCTGTAGGAGCTTGCTTTTAATGTTGTGCTTTTTGTTTGTACTTGACTATTTGCATTAATAGCATTGGCAATAAGCATACTGTTTTGAAGCACATCAGCCTAGCAAGCCCTTTTATCTTCTGCCTACAATATTCATTTTAAACAGCTACAAAAATAAAACTTGGCACTTTCCAAATCAAGACTACAAACAAAGCTAAATATACTACGCACAGTGTATGTCTAAGTGTGACACAAATACTTCATTGGCTACATGTTGGTAATTGTGAATAGGCAAGGCAGAAGTGTTCTGCACATATAAGACATCTAGAATTAACTGGCTGACCTTGTTCAAGATATTAGGATATAAAACTTACTAGGGTGAAAAGAAACACTAGGAGCAACAAGACTGGTGAAGGGACTTGAACACAAGACCTATGGGGAGAGGCTGAGGGAGCTGGGGTTGTTTAGTCTGGAGAAGAGGAGGCTTAGAGGTGACCTCATCACTCTCTATAACTACCTGAAGGGAAGTTATAGCCAGGTGGGGATTGGTCTCTTCTCCCAGGCAGTCAGCAATAGGGCAAGGGGGCATGGGCTTAAACTCTGCCAGGGGAAATTTAGGCTTGATATTAGAAAGAAATTCTTTACAGAGAGAGTGGTCAGGCATTGGAATGGCTGCCCAGGGAGGTGGTGGACTCACCGTCCCTGGAGGTTTTTAAACTGAGATTGGACATGGCACTTAGTACCATGATCTAGTAAACAGACTAGAGTTGGACCAAGGGTTGGACTCGATGATCTCTGAGGTCTTTTCCAACCCAGTCAATTCTGTGATTCAGAGATTTTTTATTTAAATACCGTTTTATGCTTGATGTGAGGACAGTATGAATGCATTTTGTCAATAGATATAAAGCTAGTTAAACTATTAATTGTAAAGCCATTCATAACTCTGACCTAATTCTTCAAATTATGTATAGTGAACTGACATCAGTCTATGCAACATGTATTTGAAGCAATTTTCAGCCCTGTAGTTATTGATAGATCGTTCAATTCGAGAATTCATTCTTCACTTGTTATGGTGTCTCATTGGTCACTTATTGTTTTTGCTTCTAGATAAGTTTTTTGGAACTATTAAAATACAATTATTAAAATAGCCATATAAATAGCACTGAGTAAAAGATCATTAATTAATTATTAAGATACATATTTGCTAATTCTACACAAAAAATGTCTGAGAAAATTTTTATGCTTCAACATTTACTGTTCTAGTTAATGGAAAAAATAATGTAATTATTTATGTAGGAAAGTATCATCTTTAAAAAACCTTTAACCAGATATTAATTTTGAATACTTCCAGTACCAGTTTCTGGATCTTGAGAATTTTACTGGGTAAGGTTAAATAAATCAGAAGACAATATCTGAAGGCATCCTTTGTCTTTTTTTTTTGAGTTCAGTACACGTATAAACATTATTTTTTATAGTGCAGTTGGTAAAAACATTTGTGTTGTTATTATTCATATTTAAATAGGAAAAATATTGGAAGACAAAGGAAAAAAGTTAAGGTGTAATTGTTCAAAACTGAAATTAGAATGAAATTTAGGTTAATTTAACCCATCCAAGTTGACAACAAAATAGCTGCATACGGAACTGTGGTTAGAAGAATGAATTCTTAAATATTTTAATTAGAAAGGAATGTTTGTGTCAGTTACTTTTGCATCATTTCATTATCTTATTAATATTAATTTATCTATTTTTTCAAAATTAAACCCAAAATATATCATTCACACAAAGATTTACAAAATGGTCAATAAGAAAATTGCAATGTCATTTTTTCAAAAGTTTTAGAATTGTAAAGGATACTTTGACTTACGAGAGTGACAGTTGCTAACACAGTTTCTAGAAATAATTCAGTTTCAACAAATCAGAATATTTCAATTAAACATCAAAAATTATGAATGTAATTGTTTTAAGGTATCAAATAATTTTGAGTGCTTCACCTCAGTGCTCAGTGTATCTCAAAACTGTCACTTTGAAGTTAGAGGTTGAAGTGCTATTCAATTCCATGATGTATAGGAGGTCTTTTTTTCTATTTTGGGGCAAGAAAAATGTAGCAATAATGGAAAACTTGAATCGAATATTCATAAATAATCATGGCTTCTTAGTATTCATGTTTAGTTCTTAATATTAGACATTCTTCATGGGGGACTACAATGAAGGTAAAGTGTACCTTTGCCTTCAAAGGGTAAAACAGAGGTCCTTATGATTTAAAGCTGATCTACAAAAAACCTACCAGAGTTAGGGAAGGATCTTAGCCCTTAATGAAACAGTCGTATTGGTTTGTGTCTGGTGGTCACTAAGTGTTACAGACCTCTTTGGGGGCTTAGATGATATAATTTGTCAAAATGAAATAATTTGTTCACAGAATCACAGGAAGCAGAAAGGGAAGGGAGGCTGTGAATTCACTGAGACAAACCTGTCTTCCTCTGCCTATCTCACACAGAGGATCACTTTAAGATATATTTTCTGCCAATATCTTTGGCAAATTATTTCAAAGTTTAGTTGTACTTACTGCTAAGAAGTCTTACCTTAATGGTTAAACTCAGGGCTGTGGTAATTTGCCTTGACAGACAAAATCAGATAGATGAAGCTGTTTAAGTTCTGAAGTGTTTGTCTCTTCCTCTGTCCATTAATGCAAGGATGCCTGATATCACAAATGATCAGACTCTGACTTATCACAGCATTCAGTCCAGTATACTAAGGTAAATGAAAACTAAATGTCTGATGTTAATCTTCTGCCATGAGCCTGTCAGAGTCCTAAATATCTTTTGCTGCAATATAAGGTTATTGCTTCTTATGCTATCTTCAGTGAGCATGGGGAGTGAGCTATTTATTTCTATATTTATTTCTCTTATGTATTTGAAGACTAAGAAGGTTGCAGAGTTTTAAAATGCAGATTTGCCTGACTGCCCAAAAGGAATTGGGGGTCAATACATCAGAAAAATGCTGGGAAGAAGAGAATGTGGGATAAAGGCAAGCCGTGGGGCCAGTGAGCTCTGTGGGAAGGCTGGGCGTGGAGTGTTCTGCCAGAGACGAAAGGGGAGTTTCATGTCTCATGTGATTTGTGGAGTGCACTGAGAAGCAGATGAGATAGGTAGCTGGCCTTTTTTCATGAAAATATGTCTTTGGGTTAGACAATTTTAGCATAGCTGGTGGAATTTTCCACACACTATTATCATCAGCCACTTTGATACAAAGCCAGATTGCACTATTTGACTTAGGGATACAGCAGCCCTTGAATGAGTCATCCTGGTGCCAGGTGTTTGAATGCTCAGATGTCTTTACTAAGTGCTTATATTATTTCTAACTAGGATAGGAGAGAGGCCGGAATATTTATCTAAGACAGAGAAGAATGCACTGAGAAAACCTAGAAAGAGACAAAGCTGAGAAAAAGGGATGCAGCAATCATTGTTTCTTAAAAATAAAGCTACTGAGAAAGAAGAGAATGTTGATAGTATATCAGAAACACACAGCCGAATTAGGAAAGGGAAATCAGTATGAATGCCCAAGCCACTGATCTGCCACACAGCTTCTCACCAGCACTGTTGCTGTACAAGGCCATACCAGAAAACTGGGAGGATCTCTTTCACCACTAAACATAGACCATTTTGCCACCTCATAAGTTTAATTTCTCTGCATAGACCTTGTTTCACTGTTAATCAAAATGTTCTGTTCACTGAGATACCTCTATTTTCTAGGAAAAGTTTGTTTCAAATTTGTTTCAATGGCATACAGATTATTGAAAAGTGTTTTCCTGGGAGTATCAGCCTGATCAATAACTCTTGTTTAACTATATTTCACAGGAGGCCTGTGCAAGCAGAAGCAATGACTGGTCAGTGTCCGGGGATCTATAAATTCAGAAAAATATATTCTCTTTCAGTAAATGTACTGAGATCAGTCATAAATACATTTTGCATTTTAGTTGTTGCTGTAAAGTAGGGATGGAACTAAACCCATTATTTTTTAACAAATGTTTGTTTTGTTTGCTGCACAACCAGATAAGATGGTTTGCAATATTACAAAGAATCATCATAAATACATGAAAGACATTGTGATCTTTCTGGTCTGAAGATGTGTGTGACTGGAGGGAATAGCAGAAATTCAGAGCCTCAATCACAAAGAGACAAATGGCAGATGTGGGAGTCCAGCCTTCAGGAGAAATGAAGGTTGCAAACCCATCACAGCCAACCACTAGAGAAGTCAACAACTGATAAGATCATTGAAATCACATGTTGTCTTGCAATTACTTCCTCAAACTAAGGAGGTGATGAGATGGCTTCCTATCATCAACCCGTTAGCAAGGATGCATGCTTAACCTAGGGGCTGTTATGGAAGAAAGGTTCTTTGGGATTTCAGCAAGCCACCATTGGAGCTCATCACAATTACACACTTTCTTCAGGCAATGGGAAACAGACTAGACCAGGGCAGCCCATGTAAGCTGCCATGGACATGTTAAGTTTGCAAGAGAAATCTCAGGCTGCTAAGGAGGACATGGTTTGGGGTAAGTGATTGAGCTGAAGGTAAAAATCTGGACAAAGCAACAGAAGTTGATGAACATAACAAGTACCAGCGTGGGAAGCCAATAAAAGTTAGTGTTGTGAGGGATGGCTGATTCTCACAGGTGGTTAAGTGGGAGGTATGTGAGAAACTGCCAATCTCCACAGATAATTGGAGAGGATTACTGGGAACCTTTTGGGGGAGTACAATATTGTAGGGCCAACAGCACCCAAGTAACCATCAGTAATACCATATAATGCCAAAATTGCCCAGGTAACAGTGTCAGAAATAACGTGTTTGGGTATAGATGAAAAAGAACTAGGAATAGTTGAGAAAAAGCAGTTATGAGCTGAGTTGTTCACCTGGGGAGAAACCAGAAGGAAAAGGGGAGATACAAGGGTTGTGAAAAGGAAGGCCAAGAAAGGGGAAACGGATGCTGAGGTATGGCGTGCTGTGAGGGCAGGGTATGGGGGTGCTTGCAAGGGCCCCAGCACTTGCTTGCAGCAGCTGAAGCAGAATAGGGAACCAGCCCTCTGGTTTGACACATCATGTAACTGTTGCAAATACTGTAACTTTAAGCTTCTAAGAAGGTCTCGTCTTGTGCAAGTGGTTTCTGGAGCTGGAGTTTCTGCCTTTCTCAGTCACGTGTTGCTGTTTTCTGATTTCCCCAGCAACGATCATACACACCTCTATGATACCAAATACACATATTCCTTCACTCCTTCAGTCTCCTTCAGGCTACATAGACGATTAGGGGCCTACAGAACCTTTCTCATGAAGAGAGACCGAGAGAGCTGGGTCTGTTCAGCCTAGAGAAGAGAAGGCTGAGAGGGGATCTCATGAATGTTTTTAAATATCTCAAGGGTGGATGTCGAGAGGATGGGACCGGACTCTTTTCAGTGGTTCCCAGTGATAGGATGAGGTGTAATGTGTACAGACTGAATCACAGGAGGTTCCATCTCAATATGAGGAAAAACCTCTTTACCTTGAGGGTTCCAGAGCCCTGGAACAGGCTGCCCAGAGAGGTCGTGGAGTCTCCTTCTCTGGAGACATTCAAGACCTGCCTGGACACATTCCTGTGTGATCTGCTCTGGTGAACCTGCTTTAGCAAGTGGGTTGGACTAGATGTTCTCCAGAGGTCTCTTCCAACCCTAACAATTGTGTGATTATGTGAAAGAACACTGTGTTTTTAAGTTGGGCAGTAACAGTCCAATAAATTGCTTTGTTCTCCCTTTTTCAGAATATTTTACTCATTTGCTCTAGTCCTCTACAAAGAATTTACAAATCAAAGAAATAAAGCTGATATCCAGCCTTCCCCCATTTCAATCATCCAAGTGTTCCCCAATCCTGCCTGTTCTGGATTTTTTCAGTAGTCAATAGACCTTCTGAAATAGCTTTTACTAATGTAGTTTTGGAGATGGTTTTGCCTTGTTTACTGATGTAAAAGCATGCAGCAGGTAGTAAAATACAGTCAAAAAAGGCTCTAAATTTTCCAAGGCTTCCTTATGGGGCAAGTAGCAATAATTACAAGCTAAGCAAGTCTGTTTTAAATGGCAATAAATGTCTGTGTAAAGACATCCAAATTTCATCTCTGGCCTGTAGTGCCAATAGAGCCTAGAAACTACTCCTGTCCACCTCAAATGAGGCGCTGAGGGTGGAATTAATATGCCAAAATGTAGATATCTAGTGCCATTTTAAATGGATGATAACTGGCAGCCTGTAGATGCTTTCCCAAGTCTCTCATAGATCACTCCTTCTGGTCCCAAACACCTTTGATATCTTTGCATGCTTCAGGTGGTATTAGGAAATTCTGAAGCAGATTCCCACACTTAGTGCCTGATAAACTAATTTGCCAAATAGGCCTTACTACCTGTAATTACCTGGCTAGTTACCATTGATTATGTTGGAAATTTAGAAAACCAGCTCACATGTTACATCTACAAATAGACTCTTAAAATATGATCATTTAGTTTTGAGCTGAATCCCAAAATAAAATCAGATTGGTCCAAAACTGGATTTTATAGAATGTATATAGACAAATTTCTCCATTTTGTCTCAGGAACCAAGACAATCTTCTTTAGTACAGACAAAATAGCAGAAAACCTCAGAGGCTGGTATGATTTTTGGTTTGGAACTCACTAATTCCTCTCCAGACTTGTTCTTTCTCACATTATCTACCAGAAGTCCTCATTAAATGATGAAAGATGGAAGACTACAAAGAAATGATGAGCATCTACTACCAGCAAGAAAAATCAGCCCAGTAGAAAATCTGACTATTAAATAGAAAATAGAAACATGGTACACATTAGGCTGAAGTTTTCTTTCCAGTGTAGGTTTCTATTGTGCTTTAGTAAATGAAATGTAAACAAAGTGAAGAGAATTACAACAGTCATCTGATTTTTCTCCTATCCTGTTCCCCTAGAGTCCATTATCTTACCTCTCAGGCAGGCATAGAAGGACATTTAGCTTTTTGGTCACTGCTTGACTTTAATGTTTCTTTATTTGATTAACTACATATCTGCTAAGCTGCAGAGTCCATACATTCATTTTTTTAAGAAGGCATTTTTAAATAGAAACACAAATTGCACACTTATTTTGTGTTGGTATACCCCAAATAGCACTTTCAGTCAGCTCAGTACTAAGTCAGAGTTAAAAAATAAAGATGGAAAAAAAACAAATGAGTGTTTGGAGAAGATGAGGAAGGAAGAGACGTTTCACTGAAGGTTTCAGCACATATATTCCAGCTTTTACAGCTTTTTTATTGTCAGTGCAGTGTAACAAATTTCAAAGCTTTCAAAACATCGCTCAAATGGCTAATTTCTGCAGAAAGTGCAATCTGAAATGGAGTGAATGCCTGTTACATTTATTGGAAATTTTCAAAAGGAGAAAGAAAATGTTTTTTTTCTTTATAATTAATACATAAAAATGCAGTTTATTTTATTTTTGCTAGAGAAATCCACACAATAATGTTTAACAACGGCCTGTTTCTTCTCATAACTATGGAATCCTATTGATTTTAACACTCAGATAGCAACAGATTCATTTATTTAGGTTCTTCTTCCCCAGAGGAATAACAGATGTCTGGAGACATTAAAAAAATGGACTATTTTTCTGCTAAAGAGAAACATTTAACTCTTTATTCACAAGTACATAACCATGTGAAAGATTGAAGGAATATCATGCTCCCAGGAATTAGACTTTTATTGTTAACCTATCAACATCAGGATACAGAAGTTTAAATCTTTATCAGAAAAATCTCATGTAGTAGCTTTTCTTTCATTGAAAAATTCATTTGCATCTTCTGCAACACGAGAAGGGATAGTAAAATAGTTTCCTCATGTCTAAATCAGCGAGCTGCTATTCTGACTGGCAGGGTTCAACTCCAGGGATGAGGAAGTAATCTATTCTCTGTAGTCTCACTTAGCAGGTGCTAACAAGGGCAGGTACAAAAAAAGAAAAAAAATAGAAATAAAAGATAAATTCTTGTGGTGTTTGTTTGCTTGCTTGTTTGTTTTTCTTGACTACTCATGTTCACACCTTCCCATCAGATTTTTTTTTCCTGTTTAAATCATCTGGCTCACTATTTCTCAATGTGAAGAAATTAATAATGCTGCATTTTATGCAAATGTAAATTGATCTTAATCAGCACATGCAGCACAATCTTTTCACCTTACATTTCTAGGTGCAATTAAGTAGGGCTAGTGTTGAAAAGGCTTATAAACAGATTAGATACCAAATATTCGAAAGAGTTTACATACTGAAAACTGTCTGCACAATTACTTTGTACCTTAACGAGAAAACCCAAGCAAAGGTGAATCTTCCTGATTTTTTTTTTTTTTTGTCCTGTATTGCCCAGTTTAAGTGTTGATTTTCATAAGGAAGGGCCAGGAGTTCAACATAGGGAAATAAAAGTTGAGGTAAGGAAAAGTCCTGAGGCACTGAAGCGTTCAGAAAGGAGAAGGTTAAACAGAGGCAGTCTGCTTTAGGCAGCTGCCTCTTCGTCTCATTCCTTATGGTGCAGGGGGTTGGAGGAAGTGTAGATATGGATTCTAATAGTGCTGGGAAAAAGGGAATTTTATCTAACACAGAGCCAGAAACCTTTGCAGCATAATAAACCAGCCCTGCTGCAGCTTGAGCTGCAGTTTGAATGCAGTTAGCAACAGTGTGCTGGGAAGGCTTCTTCATGCACTTAACAAGATGTGATATGTCATTCATAAAGTAGTGTGCTTACCTTTACCTTAAGGCTACTTATTGACAAGTTCTCATCCATCAGAGTCTCATAGCTAAATAGTCTAGCTAGATATGTATAAATAGCAGAACATGTTAAATGGATTTGGTATTTACCAAATGCATAGACAGTAACAGTAACATTTTCCTGATTTCTAATAACCATTTGGGCTCTCCGTTTTCCACACATTAATAGAATATCGCAGAACTAAAATACATTCATCTTTTTTTTTTTTTTTTTGTTGTTTTTTTTAGGATTACTAGCACTATATGCCAATTTTCTACTGAAATATAAATACTGGGTGGAGATTAGGTATCCAGTGCCACTTCCATTGGCATTAGTAGGAGTAGTTGTTGAATGTCTGTTTTGTTTTTTGTTTTGTTTTTTTGTTTGTTTGGTTTGGTTTGGTTTGTTTTTTTAATTTTGTAGCACCATTGATTACCATTATAAATTCTTTATAACTTTGGAAATTGTGCATACAGATGTTGACACAGAGAAATGTATGCATGAAGGAAGATAATGAATAAGAGACAATCAGGTATTTCCTGACTTTATAGCAGCTGGTCTTTCAAATGAAGAACGAGTAAATGTTTGCTCTGGCACTAACCAGCGTTTAGTTCTCAGCCTCTGGTTGTCTGAACCACATGTCCAGTCAACAACATGTCATGTAGCATATCACATAAGATCACTAGCCATAGCTTTGTAGGTGCTATGTGCAATGCAGTTGACCATAATGATAGAGATAACAGTTATCATATCATATTCATATTCATGGTTTTTTAAGTTATTTTGCTTTGAACCTTCCATGTGTGCACTTCATCATTACGTTTTTTCAGCACAAAGGTGTTGTGCAACAAATCTGAGGCAGTGTGAATACATCATTTTCCAAATAATGGTAACAACTTCTCTTGGTGATTTTACAGCATCCTTCAGTTGGATACTCTTGCCACTGCTTCCTGGGCAATTTATTGGATTATATTCTGACTATCTGGCATAACATGAAGAAGTCTTGGAGCCACTACAACTTCCATGTGCTGTGTTCTCATTATAATGCCAAATATTGAATGATATTAATATTTTTGTATATAGGAAAAAATAGAGTCAAATAGGGTTTCAATGGGAATTACAACATTTATCCTGTTTGTTCAAATTCCAGTTTTGAATGAATCTAATTTTCAGAAATAACTTCCTCTTGCATTGCATACATTTCTAAACTTCTGTTCAATGTCATGGCTATTCTACCAATTATTCAAATAGGCTACTGATTTCAGGACCAACTCATTTATTTGGCTTGAATTCCTAGTAAGAAAAGTAGAAGTGAAAGATTTGTAAACCTGAAATAATCAGAGAAAAGAAATATGGTGATGGGCTTAAATATCTTGATTTTGGCTAGACAGATGACTACTAGATGTGCTGTTGTCAGAATTTTAGCCTGAGTTACAGACTTTTGAGTTGCAAGCTCTGTATTTTATAATTGTTTTGTAAATACTATACTCGTGACTAGACTATTTTGAAGTAGTATTTCGAAACTTTCTCATATCATGTGTGTCAATTGCCTATTCAAAAGTTCTGATAACATAAGGTTAAGTTTGATAAATTTGCTATGGAGGCATTGTAAAGGGCTTCAATAAATAACAGTTAAGAAGAGGAGACCTTATTCAGTAAAGAGGATATTAGCAGTAATGAACAGTGCAGTGTTGATAAGGAAACATAGCAGCCATGTTTCAAGTAAGTCTCTGGAGGAGGTCACGGCTATGTGATTTCTATGATCTATGGGTCATAAATTCAAAGGTAAACTTACAGGTCACCTTGCATGAGAAAAATATATCCATCTTACTCTGTCTTGCAATCTAGTATGTAAATAATCTCTTATTGAAACAAAACAAAACATGAGCAATAAACACTTTACTGTTAAAACATATGAAACTGAAAACAGTCAATTTGCTATGCTATACAACGTTGTATGGAATGAGGAAGCCATGTATTTGCAAGTTATATAAAGAACTGATGGGGGAACTTCTACTTTCACTTTATTAGAACTGAAAATCAAGTATACACAAGAGAGGGGAGGAAAAATATTTGCTTTATTGAACTTACGTAGTAACAAGTGAATTATTCACTTCTACATTTTTATGTACCATCCATTGTGTTCCTTATGTCCATCCTTCCTTCACCTAACCTTGCCCAGTTGCATTTATTCACAGCTCAAAAAACAAGGGACTTACTTTGGTATCATTAGTTAATATCATCTTAGAATATGACACATTCCTTTACCCCATTGCATAGGATTTTACCACCTTTAACTATTTGTTGGCTTAAAGAGTGTTTAAAGGTGTGAGCTGGGATCAATAATTCCCTGTAGCAGCAAGTACTGTAGAGTAACATTAGGGTAGTGCAGGTATCTATGCCACGTGGGGAAGCAAGATACTCAGACTGGTAGGACACACTGGTGAAGCCTGTAGCCCCTTTGGGCTTGGCATACAGGGATTCACATAAATTTAAAAGTGTGTCTGACTTAAACAGGCAGTACAAACCAGTATGGGAGAGGCAAGAGGGTGAAAGATGTCATCTCAGACCTCTATAGCAAGTAACTGACAGGGCAACAGTACACCCCAGGCCTCCTGCCTGCCCAGCCAATGGCCTTTATAATATGTTGCTTTCTCTGTAGACAAGAAGAGTTGATAGGTACTTCTGAAAAAAATGCTTCCAGAAATGACAGCATTTTTCTGTTCCATTCTCATGTTTAAAATGGTCTGAGATACTATTTATTGACATAAAAAGAGTCACTGGGTTATGTAAGGATTAACATATAATCATCTTTTCCTTTATACTTATGTAAATCTAGGGTTTTGAACCAACAACTACAATCTGCTTCTATCATTTGTCTGATCTGGAGACTATACTTCTTTGTTTATCTACCAACAAAGGGCAGCATGAAAATGGAAAGTGCAAGATTCGCAACACAGCTCTGCCCAGATGGCTAAGTTTTGCTCTGCATTTTCCTTGGGAAATATTGTGGTTGTTTCCCAGAAACACTTTGAATTCTCAGTCAATCCACTGAGGCAGTTCATGGGTGCAGACATCAACTTCATTCTCACCAAGGGCAGGTAAAATGTATTATCCTTTTGCAGTACAAAAAATTTCTGTTTGACCTCATCAGAGTACAAAAATTCCGACTATCAGAAAATTCAGGTCAGGTTTAAACCTTACATTAATGTTTGAACAAGTATTCTTGTTCATTAAATAGATGCTTGATGCTTTGAGTATAGTTTCTCTCTAACACTGGCTGTGTACATTCCAGATCTACTACTCTATCTATGAGGTAATGTATATCAGTCCAAGTCCTAGTGGGACAGTAAGAAACAGGATTTCTTACTCTCTGTACCACCTGACTGAAATTTCTAGTAAAATTGTCTTGCCCTCCTTTAAAACAAAACAAAACCAGAAATGATACTTGAAGTTACGGATTGCAAAGATGATAACAGTATTTAATAGTGTTATAGTCAGAATAGTCTAGTTTGATATAGAAGATTGTGAGAAAGTCTTCAAAGGCATTGCAAGGTTATATGAGTTAAAGACGATTGGTGCTGGACATGAAGAAAAACAAAACTAACAAAAATTTCACAGTGGCAGATTAAAAATAAAGACTGAATCTGATAATAACTCTATGAATGAGTTCAATTAGCTACCTCTGTGTCAAGCAATTTTTAAAAATATTTGAAATGTCCCTTAACTACTACATTTGTTTAAGCTCTATTAAAATTATTCAGTGATGAATAGGGTCTTGATTACAAGCATATAGGCCATAGTTTTGATTAAAAAATGATTGTGTTGGATCTCCGCTACATAATGTGTCATCTATTAAAAATTCCGTTTGAGATATTTTTGTGCAGTCCAGGTGAATCAAACTGTCCATCACACTTTCATGTATATTTGCATGTTAACTTCTGTCACAGATTTTTATTATTTTCTAGAACTTTCCTTTGTTCATTTGCAAAATTAACCATACATCTAACAATGCATGTTTCTATCTTACTAATAAAGTAAAAACTGTTTACATTTATAAAAATAAACAAGAAGTCTTATTAACAGACATGATAATAAAAACTCATATCTTCTAGAAGTGGGCGAAAATTCACTATAGCTAGCAAGCAAGCTATTAATATCATGTAATCTTTTAATTCTGTAAAACAGAGAAAAATAGCATTGTTAATTCAAGTGAAAGAACAAAATTAACTTTCTAGGAATCATAAGAAATAATCGTCGTCAACTAGGTTTGACATCATAGTCTTATGAACTGGAAGAGTAGAGTGAATTTTAGAGTTCCAAATGCACTATTAGAACCAAAATAACCTGTAAGTCTTAGGTTTATCTCTTTAGGAAACATACTCAGTAGTAAGAGACACGTATTTTCTACATATTCAGTACTATGTGGAGAGGATCACAATTGCTGTGGATGAATTACTACAGAAATGAATGGAATTAACTTAGCCAGACCTGAAGTCTTGGCTAATTTACCCTTTCCAAGTATGTAACCTGGTCATCTGTAGCCTCTGTTGCACTGTGACCATGAAGTCTTAACATGTATTCTGAACTATTTACTACTAGGTGTTGCATAGGAGATACATTAAAAAAAAAAAAAAAAAAAAAAACTAGTAAACATTTAGTCACAAAGCTATGTACTGGCTAAATCATGTTGACAAGTATTGTTTCACTGAAGTCACTATGCAATGAATATTCTGGATAAAGCTGCACTCTTGTTGAGAGTTTGTGAAGATCAAAATTAATTTTAGTTTATGTGACTTAGGATACTGCACTACTTAGTCCAGTATCCAAGCAACTTCTAGTCAAGCATTCTGTGGCATGACTAATACCTATGTGATGAATAGGATTTTTTTTCTTCAAGATCGAATAGTTAAATACAGTAGGCATAAACCAGTTTGGAAAAGTGGATACATTAAATGTGAACTTCAAAGGGGAAACTTTTCTTTGCTGGAGCCCTTTACTGATTCTGTATGTTCTGTAAAGAAGGCACAGTGGCTTATTTATTTACATATTCTTTATATAAGATGGTGTTGATTCTGTGTTATTTAGTCTTAGTTATGTGAGAACGGTAAATTCCAGGCTTTCTTCACTCTTTTTTTTTTTTTTTTCTTTTTTTTCCCTTGACAGGAAAAGAACCATAGTGAAATATTTTTGAGCTCCAGCGTGATTCTTAGACAAAAGATAATGTTTTCCTTTATAGCTGTCAGTACTTTTGGATTCAATGGCATTTAGCAAAACACCAAGAAAATTGGCTTTTTACATATATACATTAATCTGAGAAACGAAACATTTAATTTTTTTTACTATTAACTGAATTCAGACTTCTGTAAGACTATATTCTCAGTGGTTCTCATCTAAATTCGTGGCAAGAGGTAGGTCTAAGTAGTTATGTTTATGTCCCTAAATTATGCAAGAATCAAAACACTGACCAGTCACTGAGGATGTGAGTCCTTCTATGAAAGTAGGGTGTGCTAATTAATTATTTCAAGATGAAAAAAAGTAGGAGAAGAACATAGACTAGTAAATTCTCTATTTTCACTTTCAGAGTGCTTTTAGGTTGTGTTCACTAGTCTGTGGTTCATGGACAATTACTCTGGTGTTGCTTGTAGAGATTTAAAATTAAAGAGCAGACTAACAGAAGGAAAAAATTGAGTTGTTTGCAACATGTTGCTTTCAAATACTCTTGAGCAAAGTTTGGGGAACAAAGTCTGCTAGTACATTATTTCTAGTTTGTCTTAGCTTTCACGAATAATTTCTGACTAAAGAAGTGCCTGTGTAAAAATTTCTGTCTTCATTCTAGCTAACTCTAAGATGAATGATGAAGAGTTTATATGATACTTCCAACCAGGTTATGATATTATTTTCACATATGACTTTCCATTTCTTCAAACAACTAATTTGTTGTGTGACGTCATAAAATACAGTGTCTGGGTTGTCCTTAACAAACTGATACCCAATGATGCTGCAGAAGGGCAAAAATACCATTTAATATAATCTCCTCATGCTCTCTTTGAGATACTTATTAAAAACATTTTGAAACCTCTTTCTAATAGTCTCAATTTAATTAGCCTCCTATTGGCTTAATTTTTCTTTACCCATTTAAATTCTGTATTATAAGCACATTTCTAAATCACATTGTTTTTAGGCGAAAACATTTCATTCAATGAATGATTGCTTGTATACTGTAACAATTACCCCAGCAAACTAATGTCTTTGACTAAGGATCGTACTTAAGTGATGCTTTAGTTCTTTAAATTCCTGCATTTATGCTCCAGTTGAACAGGATCTGTCGCTGCATTGTACTAATAACAAATTAACTCCTACACTATGGAGAAATAACAACCTATCTTTGTTATTCTTCCCTATAAACTAGCTCCAAAACAAAAGATCTTCTTGGATAGCTTGTTAGTATAAGAGTTATTTTTTTAAGATTTTGGGGGAAAAAAATGTGTAAAGGAAAGGGAAATGATAACACTGATCCTAACACTAGGACACTGTCACTTCCTGAGGCAAGGATACATAAGGTCAGAGTTGCATTTTGCTTTAGAGTCTTCAAAAACTGCATTTCATTCATGCTTTCACAATTACTGCAGAAGTGAATTATGTGAAGAGCTCTTACTTGGCCACAACAAGATTACCAGGATGAGAGTATAACTTTTTGTAAGTCTAATTTACGTTAGAGAACTATATATTTTCCATAAGGGCAGTCATGGGCAATATGTCATCATAGCAAATCCTGTAAGAATTACACTTGATAATGTTCTCTGACTCCAGAGCAGATGGCAAGGCAAGCTTTTGAGAAATATGGCACACATCAGTGAAAAGTGGCTAAAGAAGGAATATATGCCTCTGCATTCTTACTACTCTTAAAAAGGAGAGATGCTTGGATAAATAATTCAACATTTTTAATTAGCACAGCTGGACTGTTAGGATCCAAACCTAGTCTGAAATCTGCATTTTTCAAAATTCCAAAGGTATTCAGACTAGGGGGTTTGGTTGAAAGTGTACATCTATTAATTAAGATGATATTAAACTTTGCAATGCCATAATATTTTGGTGAAACAGAGTGCAACTTTTTTTTACTAGATGCTTCTTTTTAATAATGTAGTGTGATCATTAGTCTGGCTTAAGAATTCTGTGGTTCTGACTGATTGGTTGTAATATTTCTCTTTTTATATGGATGTGATTCTTATATACAGAATTTGCACACTATCACTTGGGCTCCTGAACACTTTGTGGACCTGATCCAAAGTTTTGAAGGTACTAGTCATTATTCTGAAAATAATTAAAGCAAAAGGGGGAATGGAAATTATTTTTAGGAAAAACAGTCTTTATAGGTGTTCCTGTCACATTCTGCAAGTTGGCCATAATAGCCGTTAGTAAGGTGAGATCTATAACTAAGAGTTAATAAGAAATATAATATTAAGGATGATCCCCACAAAAAATAACAAACCAAACCAAAAGAAAACAAAACAAAGAAAAAAAAAAAGTTTCTCTATGTGGAAATATTTGTCTACCTGGTAGCAATAGCTTCTGAAAATAAAAGCAGTTTAGGCTCAAGACTGAGCAGAGTAATGCAGAGGCAACAAACACAGACACAATAGTGTGATTATCGTCACCATTTCAAATGACACAGGGCATTAAAGAATTTGGCCTTCTGTTCTACAGTAGAATACAGATATTCTCCTGCTTAAAATGCTGAGAGCACCATGTTGCAACTTGCATGTTAACTGTTCAGACTCTTATATTAGCGGGCTGAATACCCAAGCTGCTGTACTTGCCTATTGTACTACAAATTTAAAGTTATACAATAAGATTACATAATCTTTATTTTTACAGTTCACTAACAGATTTTCTTTCAATGCCTCTTTACACAGAAAATTGTAAAAAACATTTTAGTAAAATTTCTTCTCTAGGCCACCCATGAAAAACAGCTTTAATTATAACTCTTAGTCTCACCAATCAACATTTTTAATTCACTTTTAGATCTCTGTATTTATTTTATGTGGTGCAAATTAAAGCATCTGTTAAGAGATTTCTCTTTATTCACTGTATAAATTCATTTGTTTTGTTTGTATGCTTGTGTAACTTGTGTTCTATAATAGTACATGTCATTTCATGTCAAAAGTGCAAGCAAATCAAACAAAGACTAAACAGAGTAAACAGAATAACTTGCTAGGAAAGTGCATGGTAAAGATATAGCAATGAAATTCATTTGCAAAAAAATAAAAAAAAAGTGAGTATATACATCAAAAAATGCGAGTGAGTTATATTGATCTATGCTTGTTGAGTTTCTGACACTGGAATTTTAGAGGAGCTGATGAAAGGCTGAGCATCATTCAAAGTATGGATCTTCTATGGATCTTCACCCATTTTAAGGCACAGCTTATGGAAAGGTTCTCAGTGACATTTTGATGGAAGGGACACATCAATCTAGCTTTTTTGCAGACATTAAAACAGAACTTATGTGGGATTAAAGTTGGTGTCAAATTATGTTCAAATCATTAAATATCTTAACAATCAGGAAAAAAAATCTATTAAGCTGAATTATGGACCTCCTTTTCATGGCAATCTTGAATCTCTGGTTTAGGGGTTTGAGTTTTGGAACGAAGATTGAAATCCAGGTGTATTACCACCCAAAGTTAACTTCAGTGGTCTCTAGTGCATAAAATATTACTGTGTTGAGCCATTTACTGGTTGTTTAAAAGAACAATAATAACAGTAAACTTTAATATAGCTTAAATATAGCAGTCAGTATAGATAGCGATACAGTCTTATTTCTCTTTGCCCAGGTAACAAGGGGTTTCAATGAAAGCATGCGCTACCAGGTGTTAAATCCATTTATTTACTTAGATGTATCAAAACTGCATTATAACCTTCTATTTATTCACACTTGTATTCATTTACAACTTCATACTGTAGCACACAAAATAAAAGAGTTAGAAAGTAACAAGAGGTTTCACTGTTTACAAAAACATTACACTTGCATTACACATTAAGAGCATGATTTCCAAATTTCTATGGTTATTATCTGAAAAATTTTTGTTTTTTACATTTTAATTTAAATAATGTTTTATTTTAAGAAGTCAAAAACTACTCCTGGCTCTGGTAGGAGATAATTTTGCAAGCATTCAATTTTGCACACTTTTTCATACAATCTGTCAGCACAGGCTTAGCCTGTGCTTTGACAAATGTGTACAGAAGTATAATACACTGATGTTATTGGATGATCAAGGATAATCTTAGACTTCCAAGGTTAACAAAAGGATGCACAGTCTGAGTTCACTGTGGGCTGAGTTCTGCAACTGAGTTATAGTGGGTATAAACTGCCAGCATTGCCAAGGCACATGCAATCTAATGAATGTAATTGATGGATGTAGTTCCTTGCACAGGTAATTATTGGATCAGAATCTAGAAGTACAGGAAAGAGTTGTTTTTCTACATGATACTGGGGAATTGAATTCTGCTCCGCTGCTCTCCTTCTGCTGACAGTTGTAGCAAAGAATCAACACTGTTGCAATTTGCCACAATTGATATTTTTATATTGTTAAGATCATTTATTAACATACGCAAAATACATAGTTTCTGTTATAAGTGGTATCTTGTATGGTCAAAAGCACTTTACGAGAAGTTGCTAAAGGAAATTTTGTTATGAGCAACCTATCGATCAGTTAAAGAACGGGGTAATGCAATTGTTCTGAGCAGCACAAACACCATCGATAACTGGCAAACCAACAGTTTCTACTGCTGAAATATTAACCATCCTGTTGCTGTATATTTGGCAAGGTCCACTGCTCCTCTAACCACCTGATTTTAAGTGTCTCATTTTAATTGACAACTTATTGACATTTTTGTTACTGCCTCATCATCATGAATCTAGAAGTATTCCAGATTAAATAGTTAAAAATTAGGAAGAAAGCTACTGATCTCTAGGAAGGGCTTTTGGGGTGGTCCTATCACATATGTTCAAGAAACCAGCTCCCTTAGAAAAGGAATAGCATTCTGATGGAGGAGTTCAGAAAATTAATTACTTGAAGTGGAATACTAAGTATTCCTGGCTGTGATTATTTATAGTTAATTAGTCTTCATTTGCAGATGTATGTATGAAGAGATTATAATTCAGGGATGGCTCATGCTCCCACTATGTTCTAAAACATTCCTAGTTTAGATATAATACATTAGATGGCTATTGTCGAGAAACAGTTATGGGCTGCAGTCTTCTTGAAAGACTGTTTTTCTATAATTTCATGTCTCTTTCACTGGTTATGAAAGTTAGCATTGGACCTAGAATATGTACTTTAAAAAGTAGAAGCTAAAAGAAAGAAGATAAAAATTCCAATATAAGGTGTGACACTGCATTTAGATGCATTTTATTACTATTATCTCAATGAATGTTAAACATGTTAAAAAGCTGGGCAAGATTCACATGTCCCACATTGTGTTTTCTTTACAGCCTCAGAGTCTGGATTTTCTTATCAGTATTTGCTTTGCACTTGGATTTCTGTCATGTCATGTGGGTTACTTACATACATCATGTATATATTTTTGTAATTTCATATACTTTCAACATCCTTATCCCTTTTACTATTCTTCCTGTTTCTAATGGAAAGAAGAGATGCTTAACATTTCGTCTGTATTTTTAATTCTGGGCAAAAGAAGTCAACAGTAAGGTTTTAGAACTCTGCAGTAAGAGATCAAAAGCTCTTTAAAGAGTATCATCTAGGAGAGAGTTTGCACTAAACATAAGATACTCTAAATTACTATAAATTCCATAGGGGGCTTGGCTTGGGTGTCAATAAGACATGGCAATACCTTAGAAATGAGCTATTCCTTAAAGCGGAAAGTATTCAAAAATCCTACGATATAGAAAGGTTTAAGGAAAATGTTTGTCTTGAGACAGTGAAAGAGTGCCAGCAGTAACAGGGAAAGTAGAGAAGTCATATAGGCTCTCTAGCTGTCCAGAAACAGAGAAGCAGGACTTCCCCATGAGTGAGACTGATTAGGAGCCAAGAGTGACCTTGGCATGGGTAGTGGCCTCACTGGCGTGGTACAGTCCTAAAGCAGCAAAGGCTGCTGTGGTAAAACATTTTGTTGACTGTCCTCTCATTATCTACCAAGGAGAGATAAAGAATTGGGGCCAGGATATATCAGGAAGCCCACTAAGTGCAGCAGAAGACAGGACCAGAGATGAGGATAAATGAAGCATGGCTCAAGACAGGTCTGCCAATGCCTATGCTGAAATGGGGTTCCTGGGCCCACAGGTAGGATGTGGTCAAGGGGCCGGGGTGGATGGTCAGGGCCATTAAGATGTATTAGTGTCCTCAGTGTTCTTACAGCATCAGCAACAGAATTTCCTTGGCAGGGACATGTATTCAGAGGATTGTTCATTTGTCTGTTTTGGTACATTTTTTTGCTATGGTTTTCTTGTGGGATTCCCTATCCTTTTACAATTAAGAACATTTAAATTAATTGAGAAAAAACACAGGAAGATTATATATTATGAAACTCTCAGAAACTCTTCACAGAAGTTAAGTTACATTAATGTAGACTTTCAGCTCTGCCTTGTCTAGAGATGCAGCAGAGGAAGTGTTATTATCATGGCACTCGAACCATATAACAGAATCACAGAATGGCTGAGGGTAGAAGGGACCTCTGGATGGCATTTTGTCCAACACCCTTTTTCAAGCAAGACCACCTTCAGCCAGTTGTCCGGGACTATGTCCAAGCAGCTTTTGAATGTCTCCAAGGATGGAGACTCCAGCATCTCTCTGGGCAACCTGTGCCAGTGCTTGGTCACTCGTACATTAAAAAAGTGTTTCCTGACGTTCAGAGGGAACCTCCTGTGTTTCAGTTTGTGCCCATTGCCTCTGGGCCTGGCACCTGGCATGACTCAAAAAGGATCCTGGATCCATTGTTCTAGCAACCTCCCTTCAGATATTTATAGACATTATAGACAGATATTTATAGATATTATAGACAGATATTTATAGACATTGATAAGATCCCCCATGAATCTTCTCTAGGCTAAAAAGTCCCAGCTCTCTCAACTTTCCTCACAGGACAGATGCTCCTGTCCCTTAACCATCTTTGTGTTGTTTTCCTGGACTGTCTCCAGCATGTCCAAGCCTCTGTTGTACTGGGGGGCCCAAAACTAGACACGTTATTTCAGGTGTGGCCTCAGCAGAGCTGGGTAGAGGGAAAGGATCACCTCCCTTGACTTACTGACAATATATTGCCTAATGTGGCCCAAGATACATTTATCCTTTTTTGTGGCAAAGGCACATTGCTGGCTCAGGTGCAACCTGTGTCTACCAGCACCCCCAAGGCGTTTTCTGTCAAGCTGCTTTGCAACTGTGTATCCCCAGCATATATTTGTGCCTGTGGTTTTTCCTCCTTAAGTGCAGGACTTTGCACTTCCTCCTGTTCAATTTCATGATGGTCCTGTCAGTCCTTTTCTCCATCCATGTCAGCAAAAAGTGGGCACATGTAAACCTCATGAGCTTCAAGAAGGCCAAGTGCAATGTCCTGCCCCTGGGTCGGAGACACCCCTGGTATCAATACAGGCTGGGGGATGACAAGATTGAGGGTGGCCCTGCTGAGAAGGACTTGGGGCTACTGGCAGATGAAAAACTGGACATGAGCTGGCAATGTGCACTTCCAGCCCAAAAAGCCAACCATACCTTGGGCTGCATCAAAAAAAACATGATCAGCAGGTTGAGGGAGGTGATTCTGTGCTTCAACTCTGCTCTGGTGAGACCCCACCTGGAGTCCCGCATCGAGCTCTGGAGCCCTCAGTACAGGAAACACACAGACCTGTTGGAGAGGGTCCATTGGAAGGCCACAAAAATGATCAGAAAGATCCTTTCCTATGAGGAAAGGCTAAGAGAGATTGGGTTGTTCAGCCTGGAGAAGAGAAGGCTCCAGGGAGATCTTATTGTGGTCTCTCAGCACCTAAAGGGGACTTATAAGAAAGATGGGGACAGGCTTTTTAGTACAGCCTGTTGTGATAGGACAAGCGGTAATGGTTTTAAACCAAAGGAGGGAAGAATCAGGCTAGTCATGAGGAAGAAATTTTTTCCAATGTGTATGTTGAAACATGAGAATTGTTGCCCAGAAAGGCTCTTGATGCCCCATCCCTGGAAAGGTCATGTTGAACGGATTTTAAACAGCCTGACCTAGTTGAATTTGTCCTTGATCATTGCAGGAGTGATTGGACTAGGTGAGCTTTAAAGGTCCCTTGCAACCCAAACTGTTCTCTGATTCTATGACTCTACGATCTTGTTGAGATCCTTCCTGGTGTATCAACCACTCCTCCTTGTTTTGTGTCTTCTGCAAATTTGCTGAGGCTACCCCATCATGCAAATCATTAATGAAGTTGTTAAGCATGACTTCTTGCTTTTTGGAATGTACTATGGACTGTTCTCAAGCTTGAAGAGGTGATCCCAACCAAAAGTATTCTATGATCCTTGCATATCAAACAGCTTTCTTGGGTCTCTTTTCCCTCCAGAGCCTTACGCTATAAAACACTTTGAATCAGATCTCTGAAGGGGCCAAAATAAGTGCTCCTGAAGTCCAGCACTGGGATTTTGCTTTTCACCCTTCTTGCTCCTTTAGGCATTCTGAAGTCCACCATTGGTCACTGCAACCAAGAAAGCCAAGGCATATAATCCCAGTGAAGTTCGAGATGACAACGCAGGTTTTTCATTTGACCAAAGTACAAGATTAGAAAAAAATAAACAGACGAGTTTTGGGGAACATATACTGAAGAAGTTCTGTATGGAGCTGAAGAATTTAAAATTAATTCACACATTTTGCTTACAGGAGAAGAAACTCATTATATTCCAATCCCAGTTTTGATGCAGATGTGTCTTCTTACATGCAAAAGTTTGAGATTTATTGGTTTTTTTTGTGGCGTTATTGGTATTTGTCTTTTGGGGTTTGTTAGGCTTTTTTTTTTTAAGGTAGGATTTTTTATTTTTATTTTTATTATTATTATTTTACAAAGGTACATTAAGGATGAACCCAGAAACATTTCTAAAGTTCTTTGATCATCTGTGATCAAAGATCTACACTAAGTGCAAAGAGTGAATTACTGAATAGAAATTTAGGAACTGATAAGTAGTGAGTTATCTTTTCCGTGTTTTAAGGCAGCTGTAATATAGGGAACTTTATGATTCTTGACAGAGTATCTTTTCTTCTTAAAATTCATTCAGAGGTTAAAGAATACACCAGAGCAGGCCTGTTGCAGACGGAAACTGTGACAGGCCTTTGGCTTTGTGTTGCATCCCATTAGTTTTCTCACTTCTTCCAACACATGTTCTTACAGGCTGGATTTATTCTATGGTTTAAAGAATGCTTAACTAGAAACAAGCAGTTTCTAATTCTCAGAAATTACTGTAGCAAGTATAGTGTTTTGTCTTGAAATTGGTGCTGGTACATGCAAGACAGCTGTGCAGTGAATGACAAGATGAGTATACACTCCACTTTATTTAGCTGAGCTTTGTCATAGGGTTAGCTTAACAGAAATAAGGAAATGCACCAACTGTGTTATAAAGTCTTTTTTAATTGACATTTTTATCCCTTCTCCCTCATCTGTTCAGTTTCTCCACAGTAGATTTAAGGGTATTGTTGCACCTTTTTTTTTTTTCTTCAACAATTAGTCAACGTTAGGGGCAGATTACAATAAATTATTTCAAAGATAAGTACATTGGTGTAATAGGTGTAATATTACCTGTGGCCTTATTGCACACACTTTGATCAACGAAAGAAAACTTACGTGTGCAGAGAAGGAGGCAATTGCAAAGAGTCATAATGTGTGAACAGGAAGATTTGGTAGAAGTTACAAAGGAGCTGCTTTTATAGAAGTTGAGATAGATACACTCTTTTGGTTTGTATATCCCAAATTCTGATTTTAGTCTAAACTCTTTCCAACTATTTCCCTTAAGTGCTAGCTACTTAAGTGACACAACAATTGTTCCTTGTCATCTTTTTGTCTTTCCCCATCTCTAAGACTGTTTTGGAGTCAAAAGGCTGCACAATTTGATCTTGTTAAGCCTTCAGCTCCAGTTGCTGGTATTTCAATTTAGCCTCATTGTGGGCTAGTGGCTTCCATTGTTCTGATTGCTGTTGAGTGGAGGATTGTTTAGCTATTCTTTAGTGGAAATCATTCAGAATACCTTACAGGTTTAATATGACTAGTAATGACAGATGGACAAAAAAGTTACTATGAAAGACTCATCCAGCAGAATATTTGTGGGTAGAATTTTGAAGTATTATTGTTGCCAGAAATCCTACAAGTAGTAATTGTTTCTGCACTTCTATTTAATTTTATATATATATATATATATATATATATATATATGTGTGTTTGTGCATGTGTAACATATGTGTATGCCTATAGGCATATACACAACCTTTTACTAAACCTCTGCTAACTCTGACATACATATTCAAAATCATTTATTTTACCAAAATGTCACGTGTATTTACCAAAGGTCATTCAAATATCAAACTTAGTTTGATTTGCATTTCCCAGGCTTTGACTTCACTAAGTACTAAGATATTTATATACTTGGCACTTTCAGAATATACTGGAAGATACATATTCTAGAGGAATCACAATTACTGTGTGATTTTTGCATAACATAAAATGACGGAAGTTCTGAATCAGAGAATAAAATTGCACAAATTAGAAAAGAAAGTTTAATTGTTATCTTAGATTGCAGTAGAAATCTAGATCGTCATTTGGTTTTCACATCATATATTCTGAAAGTATCATAAGGAAATCAGTGAAGTTATCCTTGTAACAGTGTGCAATAACATTTTTTCCCCAATTAAAACAATTAAAGCAAAAGCAGATTGTAGAGCTGAATAAGGAAAGGTTTTGTGCTCCGTGCAGTTTTTCTTGTCATATAAAAGTGGTTGACACACTAGGTGTAGTACTGCAAGTTCAGAGCGTAAGCAGCTTTTTGAAGATAACTTTGGTGCTGCCTTCGATACTGGAGCAATGTCTTTAGCAGAAGTTTCTCATTCACCTTTCTGTTTCAGGCCTTCAAAATGATGAGGAACCTGTATAATTGGGTCTTAGTTTTCATCAGAATTAAGGCCCTAACATTCAGAATTTATCAGCCACTCATGAATATATCAATAAGCAAGTAGTAAAGTCATGATCATAGAAAAGAAACCCTTGAACCAAGCCTCTTCTCTGCCTAATTTGAAAATAAAACTCAGTTTTCACAGTCCATTATTCCATTGTATTGAGAATAATATCTGGACTTGAATCCTTTCATAATAAAACTTTCAGTTATAGTTTTTAAAAACACTTCAGTTTGACAATCTGTTTTTCTGTTAGATAAAATAATATACTGTAAAAATATCCGAGACCGGTTGCACAACGCTTGAATCTCTAATGCAATACAAAGGTGCCTATTGCTATCTATAATACTCACAAAAGTGCAGAGTTTCTATTTCAGGTATCCATGATCAACAATTTATTCTACGTATAAAAAAAAAAAAAAATCCAGAGATTTTTCAAAATGCAATCCATTTTTAAGCTTGTAGAGGAGAATGTATTTGACAAGAACTTCTTTGCAGTTATGGGGATGAGAAAATTACTATTTCTTCTTGTTCATTTTCTCCCTCCCTCCCTTTTTTTTTTTTAATGACTCCTCAAATTCTCTGGTAATTATGGCATTCTAAGAGATTTAAGGAAAAACAAAGCAGCTAGAGATAACACAGTGCTAAAAGGGTAATCTTCACAGAGTTCTCCCTCTTCCTTTTGCTTCTGACAAAAGCACCTTAACCAGTGTTACCATCTCACTTTTTATGCATCTTTCTACTTTCTATCACTGCTTCATTTTACATCTCAGCAGGCCTGACTACCCTGAAAAATACACCTGCATAAAACCAGCAAGGATGAGAGAAAATACATAAGTAGGGGTGAAAAAGGAAAAGAGAGCTCTCTGCACTCTTATCACACCTTCTAGCATCTTTCAGTTTCAGGTCTCATGTGATTCGTTCACCCTTTCACTGTGTAAAAGGCCAAAGAGAAGCTGCAGTGATACTAGTACTCAAGATGAATATCAAGGAGACAGGGACTTGGAGAAGAGCAATATTCAACAATCCCATGGGAGTAAAGGTCATAGAAAAAAGAAGGAGAGATTAAACAGAAGGAGCATAGAGCAATCAGTCAGACAAGGTCCTGCATCAGAGTGGTCTTTGAATAGCAAATGATAGGAAAGGAGCCAGGAAAACAAGAACACAAAGACAGTATTTTGTGAAGATGTTGCTTTGCTGTGTTGCATCTGCAAATCTCAGCAAACCAAATTGTTGTTTTGTAATAAAGCCAACAGGCTTTTGTTTAGGATTGGTTAAAATAAAAATGCAGAGGAAGCTGTTTTGTACTTTTCTAAAGGGCAAGGCATATTAACTTGTGTCTGTTATTAGGGTCACATAGCCAGAGAGCTTCCACTGCGTCTTCAATCAGAAGGTGCAGGGCAGTAACATGGCAGTTTCTTTCCATGAAAGATCATTTGGGAGAAAATCCCTGTCTCCTGACCCACCACAAAATTATTCTTTTGTCTGCAGCCATGTGTTTTCCATTTTCTTGTTGTATCAAGGAAATTTTTGTTGCCACTGCCAAACACAATCAGTGGGCTATCATGAGAAATTTCTTCATGCCAAAGTGTGCAAGTTAAAAAAAGGCAAAACAATTCTGCTTTTCCCTTTTGTTTTTCCCTTAGCTCCATCTCTCACACTCAGAGATGTTTTAATACATCCAGAAAATGGTTTTGAGTAGTTAAGTGGTGTAAATTTTTAATTTGGGGAAAAAAGAAAACACAGCAACTTTTATTCTGCATGTGATAGATGGGAAATGAGATAGACTGAGAGGAATGTCAAGGGTCACTGACTGGTCACTTTAATTTTCCTTTTCAGACGTTTTATTTATTTTTCTCTTATCTTTCCAGTAACTAAAAATTGAACAGAATTTCTGGGTGCTTTCCTTTTTGACTCCCCATCTTGTTTTAAATAAAGCATGAAGTCACTGTCTTCTCAAAATCAGGTCTCATTTGAATGTGTCTTTCTTAGAGAGACTATGCGTTAATGTATGTGTTGTATGTGTTGTATGTGATACTGTTGTAGGTGAAAAAAATATTTTAAACTGTGAATGCCAGCAGATAATTAACTGGAATCTATGTGTGCGTATCGTGAATCTCCAAAACTGAACTTTTAACTCACAAGCAAAAGCCTGCGACTTGCTAGTTGCAACAGGCACAGGCTGGTTGTAGATTTTATTGACACCTGCATTGAACAAAAGTGGCAAGTCCTGAATCCTCCAGTCAATATAGAGACATTAAGAGAGATTCAGTTGACCATAGATTGTGCTTCCACACACAGACTGTTTAGGCAAGGAAAACTACTGGCTAGCAGTGGAAAAAAAGGTTTCTCAAAGAAGTGGTCTTAGGAGGAGGAAGGGGACCAGGAAAGAAAAAGGTGAAGACCGTGGTTAGAAGGAAGATCTTAGAAATAGGGATATCCTGGAGATGAGGCAGATACATAAAGAGGAACAACAGCAGATGCCCAGGATGTCAGGGACACCTGGGACTGATAACTGTGAGTGTGGACTGACAGGACTTTCTGACTGACCTTCCCAGACCAGCAGTGACCTTGCCAGGAAGCGAAGTTGAGATCAAGGCAAGGCTGGATGGGGCAACCTGATCTAGTTGAAGATTTCCCTGCTCATTGTATGGAGGTTGAACTAGATTCTATGATTGTATGATTCTACGAACATAGTGCTGAGGGGATGTGAGTGAGTATATGAGGCAGACAAATAGGATAAAAGCTCTAATCTCATTGGTTCTGAGATAAATCCCTATATTCAGATCCACTATGGCTTGTCTTTTACATTGTCCTGCCTGTGACAGGTACTATAACAGTATGACAGCTAACCAGTTTACAGCTTTAACAGTTTTCTGTAGATTAATTAGCAGCTGATGCTATGACTGCCATTAAATTTCTCATGAAAATAGCAGATTATCTGAAAAGTCCACTTTGTAATATAGCAAATTAAAAATGTTGATATTTTGTAAAGTAAAATTATTAAACTTTTAATATTATTTGCTATTTTAATACAGATTTTTTTCCAAATATGTATATAATTTTTCCTAGTTTTAGACTATTGCCTTCTTTTTTGCTTAACCTTTTCACCAGTCTGAAACCCTGCAGACTACTTTTGGAAGCTGCCTCTTTGTACATGTTTCCCAGCAGGCAGGCAGCTCCTGAAATCTGCAAGTGAGAGCTCTCCTTCTCAGTTAACGGCTGCATGCTGACTACCTATAGCTTTCTGACCCTGTTTCCACAGAAACCACGACAACATGCTAACCATAAGCAATCTTATTTGAATAATGGAATGTGTTCAACTTAAACAATATCACTTTTGGTAAAGAAACTGCTGTTCTTTTCATTTTAGTTTTGCATTATATGCCTCCCAGACATTTAATAATTCTTTGTCACTCTACTTCCTTCTTCTCTTAAATGGTAATGTTTGCATCAAGCACCTAAAACTAATTATATGACACAGTATGTGGTCTACACCTAGAAATGTAAATGTCTAAAGTTTCAAAAGAGCAAGTTAATTTTATAAACCAGACTCACCTATTATTGTTTTGATATGGACAGAAAGATGAATAAATAACATCCTGAATTGTTATTTATGGAAGAGAACATACATCTCTGGGAGGATGTTTGTAATCCCACTTTTGGCAAGGCCAGATACTTTCTTTAGATTTTAGCTTAAATTTATGTTCATAATTGTTCTTTTGAGAACTTAATATGTTATTTTATACCAGGAATAACTTTTTTTATTTTCTTTCTTCTTCCAGGGAAAGCCACACCATTTATTGCAGAGGCAATTGAAGTGTGACAAAGATACTGTGATAACACACATATTCATGTGTAACCATGTACACCTACCCCTAGCAAAAGACCTAACCTGTGATCTCCATGATCACACCTCATTGCTTAACATGTTACATATACACCTTAATTTTTCATTCCCACCTTTCTCTTCCACATCTAAATGTTGTACAAGGAGCTGCATAAGGTGTCAGAACAAATCACACAAATCAGATCTCTCATCTATTGGCATCATGGACGATTTGTCTAGTCAAAAATCCAGGTAGTGCTCAAGCAGTGCTGCAATAAGGTGAAGAAACTGTGGTAAATTCTGGAAGTATTGATGTTCTACTTATCCCTCTTGGCACGGAGTCACCTTCTCAGATGAACACAAAATATCCTTGCCAGTTTAGCAAAACAACCAGATTAATTGCATTCCATCTCATGACAGATACTCCCCATTTATCTTCTCCTAATAACCTTATCTGTTCTACTTAGGCTCATCTTTTACTTAGTGAACAGGATCAGGACTGCACTGACAGATGACAGTTTGGTGGTGCTTCATGCAATAGTTTTAGTACTTCTTAATCTCTACTGGCTATGCCATAGCAGAGATTTTCTTGTATTGTGTGCACATGTTTTTCATGCATAAAATGTACAGTTAACTCACCCTAACATGTGTTTTTCTTCCTTTCTAATTTCCAAGTGACACATCACAATTTATAGCAGAAAATCTTATTATTAGATCCCAAGTAGATAATCTCATGCTCTGTACTGCAGCACTCTATACAGCTTTTACCATTTCAATAAACCAGTTCTTCTGATTTACAGTTATGATTTCCCTCAGGATCAATGATGTATCAAGTTCAGCTTTTGTGTTTCCACTTCTTCTTGTTTTGTTTTGTTTTGTTTTCTCCCAACATGTTTAATTACAGTATTACCACTAAGAAGACTCTCCAGAAGAAAATAACAGAATGGTATTATCTGATGAACTAACCTCACCTACATTCACTACAAATATTGAATGCTAATCAAATAAATGCATTTGAGAGTTACTTACACATAAATGAGAAGTTGAGGAATGTAGCATACTCCACTCTATCCTGCAGAAAGGTAGGACTACCACTACTATTAAAATGCAAAGAGTGATATCACTTAACAATGTCCATCAGGGCTCTTATGCTTTGGTGATTACTAAAGAGAATTCTGAGTATTACCTTTAACATAGCTTATGAGTCTGTAGTAAAACAAATAAGTTAATAAAACAGAACGAAAGAACTGTAATAGAAGTTCTATGTATTGTATGTCAGAACTACCTGAACACCAATGTAAGAGCTAACTAGTAGATTCTACAGTTCATACTCCAAGCCACAACTGGCTTCAAGATAGCGCAGAAAACATAGTGAAATATAATATCTTCATTTTTGATTATTGAAAACAGTTTATATTTAATTTAGTTAAATGCTATGTCACTTATCTCCACTGCTGCCTTGCCTTATGATAGACAGCCACTGCTTTTATCATATTGTAGACAGCCAACTTCACAGAGATTACATTTCCCATGATGCAATGCAGATTTACAAATTCTACTGATCCAGTGGGGGCTTTTAGAACAGTCATGAATTTCAGGGGCTATGTCTATGACAGCTAATTTATGACCAGGAATGTTTCTGGGCACAGAGAACAACCAACAGAGAAAGATCCACATGGTTATAGTAGCAAATTCTTTTACTTCCAAAGTAGGCTGCATGAAAACTCTTCATTGAGAGGTGTTTTAACTGTCACAGTGTGCTTGGAAATTGTTTGAAAAGTGACATATTGAATAGAACAAAAGCATGCTGGAGTACGTCCTATCAAACCATTAGGATAGACAATAGTTTTCTTTACTTCAAGGGTGTTCCCAGGTTAATTTACTAGGTGAAAAGTAGCATAACTTTGCTGTAGCTCACAGTGACTATGTGGGAGGGTCTAAACACACTGCAGGGAGATCACGGCCAGGCCAACTCTGGCCCATGGGAGGCCACACCAGAGCAAAGACCCCATCATGACACAGCCGTGCCTGAGGCTGATGACTGCCCTGCTGTTCCAGATGCCAAACCATTGGCTGATGTCCTGACCTAACTCTGGCCCGTTCCTGTGCTGATGGAGATGCCTGGTGCCTGTGGATGAAGTCAGCATCCTGGTCCACAGGGAGCTGCTCCAACCTCTATGATGCCCTAATTGTGACTCAGTAGAGCTAAAATAAATTCTTCAAATATGGGGTTTTTTTTTTAGCTACAAAATATCTAAACAAACTCTAAATTCAAACTCAGTATATCTAAATTTATGTGAAACAGTCAACACTTCAAATGTACGTTTTGATTTGGGATTCAAACAAGAAGTTGAATTGTCAGATGTTTACAGGCAGAAAAACGTCATTTTTCTCAGTTGTACCAATAGCTGATGTTTAAAAGCACATAGAAGAGAAGGAAAATATCATCTATTGATGATAAGGAAGAAAATTCAGTAAAAAATCCAAGCTTCAAAGTCTTAAGTGTTCTGAAAATTAGGACCTAAGGCTGGTTGCAGCCTGACTTATGTAGGTATTAGCAATATTAAATGTATCTGATATTATTTTCTCTAGCCCAATTCATATTTGTCAGCTTTGTACAAATATCATTACTGAATGATCACCTAAGTATAGGATGCAGGTATGCCTTTTTTTCCCTCATTAATCCTAAGAAATAGTATCTTATTGAAAAGAAGATAGGAATATGAAGAATGCTTGCATGTCAACTACTTAAATCAAGCTATCTACATCATTCTTTTATATTGTACCAAGATTTCATCAAATTTCTAAAAATTATTTCTCTTTATAATGTTTATTTCTTAGTTACTGTATCCTTCCAGAAGCTTCAGAGTGTTAAGTCTCCTGTTAAAAATACTTTATGCCCACCATAAGAAGTCTGGATTACTTCTTATAACTTACATATCATATAACTGACTGAACAAGGGAAAGGTACCTACTATTTCAGCAGCCGGAGCAGATTGTCATTTGACAGAATATTACTGTATTCAAAATTATGGGCTACTTTAAGGGTTTATATTGTCCTGTAATAACTACAAAACCTCAAGCCCACGACGGAATTCTGAAGAAAAAAAGAAGTATTCATGAAGAAATACCACTTACCAATGGGATATCAACATCCTTGTGAGAAGAGAGGCTGATGAAAGAGATGCATTTGCTCTTCTCAGACAAGATTCAAGACATAAGCACCCAAAAGGTTGCTTGGAAGGTGTGCATACTGAACTCACACCTTCTTACAGTATATGGAGAGTCCCTTTCTAGCGGACAGTACAAATGTCATCCTGCTATCCGAAATCTACAGTTCTTCCAATTTCACTTAAAGTGATGGGACATGGGGAGTGAATGATCTCTGAAGAAATAGCATTTAAAATTGTTTAAGATTTTATAGACAATATCTTGAATAGAACCCAGAGTGGAACACTGGTATAAAATGATCTCTCCACTGTGTTGAAACTTAGATGAACAGAGACATTTGAGTCCCAATTGCATAAAGATTCTTACAAAGGGAACAATTAACTTACATGGATTTCCAATGAGAAGGAACATGGAGGAGGGGAAATATCTTGAAAGAAAGACATCTGCAAGCTGAAAAGTGTTTACATTTTCTGAGAATATAATTTTACTTCTCTTACAATCTAAACTTCAAGATTTTTTTTTCCCCTAGTAAAATTAATTTCATTTAAAAGAGATTGGGGTCTGGGAATCACAGAAGGAAACAAATGAGAAGCAAAATACTGTTGAGAAGCGAAAGGAATTTAGGAATATTTTTAAAGTGAAAGAGAAATTTTGTATACTTTGGAAAAGTCTGGAGATGATTCTCACTTCCTTTGTCATAGTCCCCATTCAGGAATAGGTCATATCTAAATTCAACTGAATGTATTCAATTTTGCTTACCAAATGGAAAAAAAGGAATAATAAGTGATGCAACTTTGAACACAAATTATTCTATTAATTCCAAAGCATTTAAATTTGAACAGTTTGCAAGGGGGGCAAGGGAGATGAAGTTGTGTGTTCACAGACCTTAAGACAGCTGCCCTCACATACCAGCTCCACAATTATAGCTGCATGTAGACCTTGAGATTAATAAGGCTTGAAAACAGTGTAGGTGAGGTTCTCATGTTCAAGTTTAACATGTGGCAGGAGCACAGGGATGTGCAAGTATTTGAATCCCATAGGGCAGGAACTACAAAAAGTGCTGAGGCTGATGTTACCAAGTTATTCTAGGCCTTGTATATGAAATCTGTTCAGCTTGGGTCCATCTCAGAAAAGATTAATGGGACCTCTGAGAGGATTATTCCATCTGCCGTAAAGCATGAAGTTTTCAGCAAGTAGTCCATAATATCCAGAGGACTGAAAAGGATTTATGACCCAAATTCAAGTTTATGTCCTTCCTGAGGACATTCCTGTCTATTGGGATAGTCATCAGGATGTAAAAATCCAATTTTTCAGGTTAGTATTATGTACTAACAAGTGAAACAGTTCCTATAGAAACTCTTAAAGTATTCCCTGTGAACTGGTAGAGTTCCAAAGGGGATCTGCAAAGTTACCATCCAAGAATGTCATTTGCCTTTAGACTGATGCAGCCAAGTACGAATACATTCTTCTTCTCTTCAGAGGTTTGAATAAAATTCTTGAAGCTTTCAGGTAAATGTCCTCTCAGAATATTGAACTTTTTAAAGCTCTTCTCTTAGGAGCTCTTTCCCTATTTATACTTATATTAAGAGACAGCAGCATAAGCTGAAAAACAAATAATTTACACCTCTCATATCCTGAACAAGTATCTTCATTTCTCCTATTTTTGTTCCAACAGCTTTCACATAAATCCTGATTTATTATGTATATATGATATTATAATCATATCCATGATACAATAAACACATATATGATAAATATATGGCATGATAATTTATATATGTGTATATATAAAGTTAATTAATAGTATTTGCAAATCTGTATTGAATTCACCAAACAGTTTAGGGATGACCAAATTTTAGCGAGTCTACTGTTCACACAGAATTTTTCTCCAATTCCTGATGAATACCTAGTAAACATGCTTGTTAACAGTCTCTAAAATCATGACCTAGCAGTTTTATATGTTTACTTTCACCCTGTTTATATTTCAGGCGATTAATCAAGCAAAATTTCCTGTAAAGCCACCAACATCTCATACATTCTACACATACATGCTTTGGTAAAATGATCACTGCTATACAGGAAAGATGGAAAAGGAGGTTAAAAAAACAACAAAAAAACCAACAAAAACAAACAAACAAACAAACAAACAACAACAACAAAACCAGAAACTAAAACACACAGTATCACCTTTACAGAAATGTTAAAGGTTTGACTGAGATTTCTTCATAATAGCAGTGTAGAAAATTCCCAAACTGTCTTTTGTTTTCAGAGCCAGGTCTCTGCAACCAGTATATATCCCCAGCCTCTTGTTAACCTCTACTCCATGCAGACTCTTGGGGATCTTCATGGGTTTGCTTTGTTTCTGCACAGCCTACAGTCTTGTGTGTGATTTTCTAGTAAAAAACAATTAAGTCCAATATTAATGAAATATAAATGTGCTGCCTACTGCTAGCAAAATGGATCCAGCCTACAAATATACAGTAAAAAATAAAAGGAAAAATATTTATTCTTAAATGAGTATGTAGCAATTAAAGGAAAACTTATACACAGAGCATCCAACATTTCCCAATGAATACCAAGCTAAGAAACAGATATATATTTTGAATGGCAGCCTGTAAAAGGCTTGCCACTTGAAAAGCTCTTTTGAAGTAGTTTTCATGTAGCTTGTCTGTAAAAATGTTCTCTTTCCAGGAAGGCTTGTACCCCTCTTTTTTCCTTTTCCTCAAAGGGCTTCCAAGGTAGAGTTTAGAGTACTGCAAAGGAATTGCTCTTCAGTTTCTGCCAAGAAGATGCAAATTAGACTTCAAGGCCCCCTATTGCTAGGTTCTGCATACACATGTAGTAAAGATTTAAACTACAAGGCCTTGACCCTGCAAATACTTACACAGCTGCTGCTTAACTTTATGAATTTTAATAGATTCTTTGAATTAGCTAGTAAAATCAGGCAGATGTGTAAAACCGTGGGATCGAGGCCTGGTTTACACCAGTCAGTGAAGTAAAAAGGAATATGTAGACAAAGATATGTTACATGATAAGTAGTTATTATCTAGTTTAATTTCTAAACCACTACTTTGATATTAAATTATTTGGAAAAGAGATTGTGTTCTTATGTTGTGTCTGTGACTTTATGATCTGTAACAGGAATGATTCATAGAGAAACCCACATATACAAAGAAACTTTTGTATTTCCTGTGAAAAGAAAAATATTTTTAAATCAAACTGCGTCTTGGCCTAGAGCTTCTAAAATATAACATTTTGTTCTCTTGTCAGACAGGATACAATCCACACCAGTTTAAAGTATGTTTCCTGTTCAAAGGGTATACCTATAAATGCATACAATGAGCAGTCTGCCTTATGAAAGTTAAGATTTGTTTTATGAAGAACAATTAATAACAGCAAATAAAACTCATACTGTTAAGATTAGATTGTTAAGAAATCTCATAATTAGGAAACAACACATTATTGAAATGTAACACTGTTTAACTATCCACACCATTTATTCCACAGCATGTTTTATCTCCCTAGAGTGTGAAAGCCTCCAAAATATTCTTTTTATCCTTCCAGTCCAATCTGTATTTCACTTGGTCAGTGTGACTGGGTGTTTTCACAAGACAAGCAGCTGCTAGCAAGTCTTCTCAGGTTCTGCAAAGAAAATTATAACAAGATCATCCTAGTTTATGCCGTTGCTAATGCTTAGTTGGTTGGGGCCATTTTTTTCACATTGCTGAAGAAGAATCTGAATTGGAGTATTAGACAGTTTGCCTTCAGTTGAGTGATTTGGATATTTTCATAGGAGGTAAGAATTTATATTCCCTATTTCCTTCAACTAAGACAGGTCTAACATCCTTACCTTCTTCACCAGCTATTCCAGTCACAAGGAAATAATCAGGAGAACAAGAGTCTGTTCCTCATTTGACAGATGTGTCTCCAATTCAAAATAGTGAGCTTGTTCTCCTCTCTCTCTTTTTTGGAAGAATAATAGTAGTAGTTTACCTTCTGGAAAGCGATTGGTGTTTAGGTTCTTGAAAGGGCTTAAAATCATCTCTGTAGCCCTATAAGTTTGTCCAGTCTGAGAATAAAGAAGGAAACGGAGACACCACTCCCCTTTCTCGTGCTTAGAGTTTCCAGATGATTCTCTCTGTAATGAGTTCAGGGTGTGTGTGGATCACGTTGCTTTTATGAAGCAGTTGACTCTTATCCTATGCAATAAGCCATGTGAGAGATTACACTCTAAAGGTAGAGTGCATTTCATCTTCTGTAGTCTGTCATTTGCAAGCACTTACATATCCTGTAATATATATTGCTGGATTGTGACTAGAAAGCTATGCACATGTTCACAGAACTGCCTGAATTTTGAGAGTTTCCATTTACTAAGAAACATCAGCTTTTCAGGAAAAAAGGTTTCACCCTGTACTGGAACATTTAATGATTATAAAGTACCAACAAAAGTATTTTTCAAAACTATTTAATTTAAATTCACAATATTATACCTGATCTGATAATGCTTTTTAAGAATAAATTATTTGTTCAGCAACAAACTAAGTCAAATGGTAATCTATACACTATAAATAGAATTCCAAGTAAAAATGTTCAGCATTTTGTTCTGATACAGTTAAGTTTCTGACCCATATAATATTCTGATTTAGATGAAATAATATTTTTCTGATGAAAAATATTCCATGATTTTATAACTGTATTTCTAAGGATTTTATTCCTTAGATTTTCCTTCTCTATAGAGTATAAATTTGTTTGTTTTCTCCAGAGAAGAAAAATAAAATTTTATTCATAACTTCAAACCAAAAGAAAATTGCTATAGATCTTGTTATATGTAATTGTTATATGATCTTGATAGACCATAACTGTTTGTTTGGTTGGTTGGTTTTGGTTTTGTTTTTTTTCTTCAGTTAATAGAAAGTAACTTTCAGTTGACATAATCTGGCATGCTTGCTTCTGAGAAGATTTTTTTTAAGTGATAAGAAAGGCACATTAATATTTTATAATATTGTATTTTCCCATATTTCTACTGTTGCTGTATCAAGACATTTAATATTTTACATTAATGCCAATTAATAGTACCTACTAATGAAAATGCATATAAAATAAATTATATCACTCCAAATCATACACATGCACTTTAAGGTTCCTGAAAATTGCCAGGATAACAGAAATCACCTTACCTTAGATGGCAGTCAAGTACTTATTATTTATATCGTATCAAACATCCTGGATTAATATTTTTTTAGGCAGAAATTCCTTGAAATAAGGAAAAATTATTTACTTCTAAAGAGTTATTCTGTGTTGAGCATCACAAAAATGGCAGCTGCTGGTACATGTGTATCAGCTACCTATTTTGAAAGCAACTTACCTGATGGTACTGAAATAGATCAAATATTTAAATAATGATACCTCCTCAGGATCTGCATGCTTCAGTTTAGATGTGTAAATGTATGCATGATGAAGAGAAATGCAAGAAATTATGCAAAAAAGTTTTGTGATTAGTTTTGGTTTTCACAGGAGGAGAATATGAATCAATATAGCAGTGATATTTCATTTTCACATAGTCAAGCAGCAGCTATTTTGCAGATATGCACTGCAACTGTCTGAGAACTGGTGAAAATCAGCAAGCTTTTCCTTTGTTTTTTTAATACTTTGAGATTTACTAACATGTTTTGGAGGAATAACACAACAAAATAACAGTATGGTTAGAATAAACTTGTGTTGAAGAAGTAACCTCACTTCCAAATCAATTTTTTTGAAAATAACAAAAGTTTGGGAGTTTTCATTTGTTTGTTTGTTTGTGTTTTCATTTTGTTTGGTTGGTTTTGTTTGTTTGGTTTGGATTTCCTGCCAAAGTATAATAATTATAATAGTTGAGTATTTATCTTATCATGTAGGAAAATGAGATTTAAACACTTGCTCCTTTGACTTTGTTGCGGGATTTGAACCTGGAGATTTCATGTGCTATGTGGTATTCAGTCCTCCTGTGTGAAACAAACAAACAAACAAACCATTTCTTTATAGTAAAACAAATTTTGAGTTATTTTTTCTATTTTTGTCATTTGAGTACATCCAGAGAATTCTTCTTATGATTAAGGTCTAAAAGGAACCTGAGTATGGACCTTCCAGTGCCCATAGGAATCCCAGTCACTTCCAGTATCCGTTAGCTAGCTGGAGACAGAATACTCTTATTTGTTTCTGATGTTAATAAATTTAAAACCCACAAAACCAACACCTCTTGTTTTCTTTCCACAGACAAATGTAAAGATCATCAAAACCCCTGAAGTTTTACAGAAAATATAATTTTTTTTTTTCTGGCCTCTCCTACTGCCAGTGATCAGCTGCTACAAACAAGCTCTTTTTATGTGGTTCTTCTAGGATGTACTGATTGAGATAAGAAAGATTCAGAATGGTGACTTGTCATTTGCGCATTCTACTGGGTGTCAAGTCACAGCGCAACACTTTACCACAGTGAAATTTTACCCACGCAGGTTAATTTTATATTCTGGAAATAGAGATGTAGTGATAGATAATTTTGAACCATACAGAACGACAAAAGGCACAAATATTTATACATGAGGCTGAAAAAAGCATAAGTCAAATAAAAGGTGTAAGGTCTTCAATCAAAAGATGTCTGGATATAGGAAGAATTTCAGGAAGAGAATGTAGAACAAAATAACATTAACACAGGTTAAACAGACATGAAAGTGGGTTTGCAACAAAAAGAAATGCAGCAACAGAAGCTTTGGTTAATATGGTAATGTTATGCTCAGTTCTATACATCTGTAACAAGGATCATACTCTGCCCAGAAGGCTTGCAATGCTAATGGGCAAAACATTGAAAGAAGTGCAATTAAGGTGCAGAGAAATCAAGCCCTGAGGGTGCAATGAGTTTTCTGAGTTAGAATGCAGAAGAGGAGGACATTAAGGTGACCAGCCTTTCTTGAGAAGTGATATAGAAGAACTTAAGGTTTAGGATTTGAATCCCAAGTACCCTGGTCCAGCCCTCACTCCCACATATTACCAGTCCACCCAAAACTGTGGCTATGTTGCATCCAGCACCCTTTTAGTTACTAGGACCTTCTGCTTCTCTCTTTAACTGAATGTTGGAGCCAGGCAAGTCCTGACTCTTTTGGCAGCAAAGTGGCTGACTTCTTGAGTTTCTGAGGATTTAAAAATGTAAGATGCTGAAGGCAGTTACCACAAGCTACCTGAAAAAGAGATTGGGAAAGGTATTGTCTGCTTTCTTTCAAAAAACACTGATTCTCTAGAAAAGCAACAAAATGCCTTAACAGTATGCCATAGTGAAGACTAACGATTAAACAGAAACAGCTTCTCCCTTGTCAAAGACACAGAGCTCAGGAGACCTGATTTGATCCTAAGTTGATTATACATTCATTGTAGTCAAGGAGAAATATGAATTGCAATACTACAGTTCAGAAATGACAAACTATCTGAAGGATGAATCCCCTGCAGGAGTAGCCTCATCTCCTCCTCCTCTTTATATATGTAAAAACTCAAACCATGGTGCTTTCCATCATTAAGAACAAGTAAAAAACCCAGTAGCTTTGCTCAAAATTGAGTTGTTTTGCTCACAACCAAAATATACAGGGTAAAACTGCACAGATCAGCCATCTGGGTAAACATTAAGGTAGAAAAGCACTTACCCTGTTGATGACCTAAAGAGAAAATAAAGCCCACACAAGCCTTCACTCAAAAATCTAGAGGGAGGGATGTCCAGGAAGGGAAGGTCATTTTGTTGACATGTGGTGGAGTGGAGAAAAAGAGACAAAAAGGACTGATGCACTAAAGCCCATTTGCTTTGCACAGGGAAAGGTGTAGCAACTGAAAGGCACTTGGGTGTAAAAAGATATTGCTTTACAGCAAAGGGAAAAATTAGTAACACAGAGGCATATCAGGCAGCTCTGAATGTGCCTGTCGTGCGTCCTCACACAACTGATGGCTTTTACTTCCAGAACTGAAGCACAAAGTCTGAAGGCTGGAAGAGAGAGTAAGAAGGCAGAAGACCATATGCAACCTTTATGAGAGACAGAAAAAGCTGCTTAAGGTTTTTATGAGCTAAAGAGGCTGCAGTTCTCAACACTGCACTGGCTCTACTGAGAACTGAAAGCTACAAGATAACTACCAAAGTTATCTTGATCTGGTTGTGAAGTACCAGAGCAGTGCAAGGTATGGCTTGTGGAAGCAAGTAGCAAGGCAAAAAGTGGCATTAGGTGTAACACAGAGTGTAATGTTTTCTTCAGAGATGACACTTTAAAACAGTATATTAAATTTCTGTGATTGGTTATTGTTGTGTATTGATAAGGATCATGGCTGAAAACATTGTGGCAAAACTAGTTCAGCCAGGAGATGACACATTCAGAGCAGGGGGAACTGCGATCTACATATCAACGATGAGTTAAAGAGCCACAGATCAGGCTGGCTGACTGACCGGAGATGGAGGATGTGCTGGAGGGCACATAGCCCCATCTCCTGATATGACCAGCTGGGAAAACAAAGGGGAAAAGTTGAGACCCTTTAACATGGCCCGGGACTTGTAGAAACTTGTTGATCTTTTGCAATCACCACTTCCCCCTGGATTTCTGCATGGCACAAAGGGGCAAAGCTACAAGACCCCTCAACGTTGCTCAGGACTTGTCCAGACTTGTCTCTCTTGTCACCACTTTCCACCCCCAGACTTCCCTCTACTCTGGGAGCTATAAAAAGCTTACCTGAAACAGCACTGGTGGGGAATACCAGCTCGGTCTCACCAAAGGAATACCAGCCTACCGGTCTCACGAAGGGAATCCAGCACCCTGAGGACCCTCAGTCTGAACCAGACATCGGAGGACGCTGCGCTCCTGACCCCAGCATCCTCACCGTGGTAACACCGAGGCCACACATCATCATACAAGTCCTGTCATCCACACTGTGGGGCCGTAAGAGACTGGATCCCACACTCTTTTCTTTCTTCCTTTCTCTCTGCTCTTTCCATCTCCTTCTTTTTTTTTTTTTTTTATATATACCCCCATTTCTTTGTCTTTCCTTCCACATATATATTACTCTCTTTCTCTCTCCCTTATACCTTAGTTTTCCTTCCCTCTCTACCACCCTCTTTCTCCCTTTCCCTTTTGAACATATAAGGATAACACCATCTTTAAGCTCTGCTGTTGATTTCTGGTTAAATTTCATATTATAGCTACTGATGGTTGCCAATATATCGCTAGTAGTACGATTATCTCTGTCAATGCATTGATAAGTTCTGTTATACATTTGCCAAGTCACCATTCACTGTAACCAATATTCCAACAAGTACTTTTAGTAAAACTCACAATTGAATTGGACCCTGGAGGTGATTGTCTGTCATTCACTTCACATAACCGCGCAGAATTAACCCAGAGTTAACTCACACCTGGTCTCATTTGTTGAGTCAGGGCACGTGTCACGTCTAGAGTTAACTCATCCCTCATACCATCTGTTGGGACGGGACAGTTATCAATATCACATTGATCTGTAGGATTTTCTTTACTTCCTTAATTAAAATATCATTTTTAAAAATTAAAATATCAAAAATATCATTTTTTTGTGAGCATGAAAAATTAACTCCCAGAACACCAGGAAGTTTTGTATAACTCTCCCAAGAGTTTTTTTAGTAATCTCAAATTTGAATCAACTTGTTGCTGCCAATCAAGACCTGGCAGAAAGGTTGCAGTGGGAAAGCTGGCATATGGAATAGAAGTCTGTGGTGCAAATAGAAACTAAGCCAAGATCTCTTGAGTCCCAGTCTTATCTTAACTGCAAGACTCCCAGGAGCTTCATATTTAGCAGATGTGGATACTCCTGTTAAGCCATAGTTTCTATAATACAATTTTGTTTCATTTTTAATGTCTTCTTTGCTGTGTCAAATGTGAGATAAATAAAATAAAGAGGGAGAGTATCACCAGCAAACTGACCTGTACAAGATTTAAAATAAACAAATGAAAAAATATTTTTGTGTAATTTCTTACACTTAACAGAGAAACATATTTAGCAGGCAGCTAGCTAGTATAATGTATGCTAAATCTAACACCTGATGAAATTTTAGGTCATAAACATCTATGCTGTTATATGTTTCTATTTCTGTAGTACTCACATTACTTAAGCAGGATTTGTTCACAATGGGGAAAATACATTAGGGTTTGAAAAGGCTAAAAGTCCATTAATTTTAGTGAGATGGACTCCTTTTTCTAAAACCAGATCCATGAAGTGTGTTGCCATAAATGGGGGCAATTTGACAAAAGTACTGCTGAGGCTTAATTACATTTTTGGAATGGCTCCATGCTACAGCATGCAAAGAACACTGACCACTTTCCATTTTTAATGAAAAATAGCCATTTTTTTTTGCCAGAGTCAGAGAGCTCACTACACTTAATTAACTAATGATTCCTGTGATACTGATTTTTCAGCCACCAAATGTTCTTTGTCCAAGTTGCTCCATCATACCTGCAAAAAAGAGCAGAGAAAGAGTATGACTTTAGGCAACACTTCAATTCTCTTAGTCTTACAAAAACAAATAAACAAAACAAACAAAACAAACAAAAGAAACCCACAAACAAACAAACATACAAAACATGCTAGCCTTGCTCTAAGTGAGAACAATTTACAAGTAGGCTTCTCTTGTAAAAACTGGCATCAAGGAATATTCCCAAAGGTGGGGAAATGATAGTTTTGCCTGCCAAACGTGTTTAATTCAAAACAACTTCTATTCAGCTAACTTCTCCCGAGCTGATGGCAGTGTTTTACTAGAATTTATATAGATTTTTTGCAGGTCTGAAACCCTGAAAAACAAGGGGACCATCGGCCAAAGGCAGACAAGCTTGAAAACTCCAGTAGTTGAAATATCACCCAAAAATGAATTGATTTGGCCTAAAATGAAATCCAGAGTATATATCATTTTGAGTGAGGGGATGTGGATTATTCATGACATTTTGAAATAAAACAAAAACAAACTGCTGGTGGATCAGTCTGAAGTGGTTGATTCATTTTCCTCTGAAATACTGAAAAAATGTTTCCTTTTGGTTTAAAAACTGAAAAATGACATTTTGAAACAAACAAAAAATATTGCATTACAGCTGTCAAAATGCAATGTTTGGACACTTATTTCCAAAACAAAAAACCAAAATGAAGTGAAATGAATTTTTTACAAAAATTTTAATCCCATTTTTCTCATAAATACACTAATAATTTATATCCCTCTAGAATTCACTTCTGGGACCATTAATTAAAAAAATAAAAAAAAAAGTCTAGATATGTAGAAAGGGCAAAAGGAGCCTCCACAGAAGCAAGATTCTACTTTTTTTTTTTTTTTTTTTGAGTAACTAGTATTGTAAATGCCTGTTAATTAAAAAATATCTTTATTGATTTTTTTTTCCCTGTCTCTCTGTTCTAATGAACTTTCCCAGATGGTGATCCATTGTTAGGCAACTTAGAGATTGATTCTTTGTTTCATATTATTTTTTTGTTACTCTTGGTAGCAATGGTCTAGATCCATATAAGCTGACAATTTTTATTTTTTTTTTTAAGATTCTAAAAAATTGCTAACACACCAACCAACTAACCTTTTAATCAGTGCTTACATGGTAAATGTCACACAGAGCTTACCATCCTCTGTAGATGTGTAATAAAAAGCATGCTGCCACTATGAGGAACCCAAGATCTGATCCTAAGGAAGCAAGGACTAATGATACCCGATATAAAGATTTTCTCTAATGTGCCAAAATGCCCAGTTCCCACTCTTTCCAAAATTGATTTTATGGTTATAATCTTCCTTAATATGTAGATTTACCTTCAACTGTAAGAATTCTCAAGAATCTCATGCAGAGTGAACAAATCTGTTTTATCCACCCTTTCTGACTTGGCAAAAGATGACTAAGCCACTGCAATCTATGGAAATTTAATTGCTGGTATACTCTCCCTTCCTTCACTGACATTGAAAAAAGAATATTTAAGAATAATTATAGTAGCCATGGTATGCCCTAGTTTGCATTAATGTCTCTGTCTACAGTCAGTCTGAATTATTTTCACCATTATAATTTGAAACATTGAAACAATATATTTATTTGGCTTTGCAGTCTTGCAACACTATCTAGGCTTCATATCAGTGCAAAGGGAAAAAAGTCAATAAAAAAAGGATTAATTCTGAGAAATGGCAAATTGAGTTATTGATTGAGAGGTTTCCTGATACTTTGCCTGATCCCAGAAAAAAATAATTAGTCTGCTCTTGGAAAGCTTTCAAACATTTAGAAGTCCCCTTTCCGATATATAAAGGAGATGTTGTATAAATACCTCATAAGAAGTATTTCATTTTATCATGTGTAATTATCTCGGATTGTGTGCCATGCTTAGTACTGAGGAACTGGCCATAATTGATGTTATGATGTATAATGCAGCCCTCTATTATGAACCCTTAAAGAAAATAAAGATCTTTCTATTATGTGCTATGTTTTGTTGTTCTTTTTTTTCACAACACCTAAAATGAAGGCAAAAGGGGCCCTTATCATGCACCATTTAGTTTTTACTGAGATTCAGATTCTCAGGCCACAAATTTGCTGAAGAATGAACTCCTTTGTAGTAGAAATATGCTCCAACAGAAATCCAAGTAAAAAGTAAATACAATGTAATACCTTGGTATGAAAGGGAAGCTATTGAACGAATTTATTCATTTTCATAATTCATTTGCTATATCTCTATCTGTAACTTTAAATCTCAGTGATGTCAACAGGTAACTGCAGTCTATCAAAGAAACCCTTCTCTAAATCTCTTGTAAGAACATGTGTCCTGCCTGGAAGTGCACAGAGCTTTGGTTGTGAATTGCCATAATTGATAGAAGCTGCAGAGAGGTGATAGTGCAGGAAACAACAGAAAAATTAATTAAATACATTGGAAAAGCAAACTTGTACCGCATTAAAATTGTCTTCCCAGCTGTGTGTTCAGCAGAAAATTCTCCAAGAATTGTTCTCAGCCCTGGTAAAGTAATAATGCAAAGACAACACACCAAGGAAGCTCCCCAGCAATCCACACAGTAGGGCTCAGACAGAGCTTACTGGGTGCAAGTTCGTTGACATGGTTCCCTGCTTAGTACTGCACACTGCTTTGCTTCTTGAGTACCTGATGAACTCATGAATATTCCAGATAAATTAAATTTTAATACAAAGAGAGCAAGACTGTTCCTAAGGATAGGCCTAAAGTATTTGAAAGAACAATTAACTAGTTTAAGCTTGCCATCTGACCTAGTCAAAGCTGCCCATAGTACAGGAGTATAGGCTACCAGAATTGATTAATCATTTAAAAAAACAGTTTCTAACAAAAGTAGAACTGGTGATGTCCATCTCTTCCCATCAGCTGTAGATGGACACTAGAAAATAATTTTATACTACATGTCTCTCTCTTTATTTTGAATTGCTGAAGTTAGGTGATATTAAACTCGTGACAAGGGCAGGGATTAGATTGCTTTTGAAGAATAAAACCCCTTTTGGTTTAGTATAAAAGGACTGGATTAATTTAATCTGATCTGTTTCTAAAACAGCTGACCTCAGCACAAAGCTCATGTGCAGACAAAGCCAGACAAAGTAGTGCCTGCAACTTATGTTTGCCAGAAGAATTTTACCTCCATGAATTGTATTTTTAGGAGTGCTCAATGGAGTCTGAGATGTAAGAATACTTATTACCCTACAGAAAACGTGTCACATGTGCAGCTGACTGGAAAACTGCTTGCTTTATTTTTATTTTCTAGGGAATTCAGACCTTTTCTTGTTCTCCTGCAGAATGCAGTCAGAGGTGAGCAACTAGATGTAGTGTTAAAGCATTGTGAACGTGAGGGGAATAACTGCATTGCACTCCAGAAAAGCCAGACATTTATCTCACAGAATCATTATGTGGGATGGAATCATTCATCCAAAGTTGAATAACTCAGCCATAAATATGGAATCCCTGGGGACTGTTTGTCTCAAATTATTTTTACTTCACTGTTCTTTCCAGAGTTTGGCATCAACAGGGCCAGAGAGGAGATGAGATCTGGAAAGAGCTACAAGTACCTGGTCTTCTGGGTCTGTCTTCTGAAGTAGTAGAACACTGCTTCATCTGAAAATATCTCTACAGCTCTTGTAGTATATGATTTACAAATACTGCTGTGTCAGCTTTAGCTGGTGGACAGGCAGACAGAGAGGTAAAAACTTCTCGTGATGTCTAGAATTATGTTATGCTTCATTCTGTCCTTGGGTTTTTCATTACCAACCCCAAAAACTACAGCTTCCTGAATGCTAGGGCTGTCCGATTGCAAGGAAGTAACTCCCCATCTTAATTTGTTGAATATGCAACTGGTCACCATAGCTTCATATCTTCCATAGAAGTCAGTACCACCACAATAAAATGTACATACCTGTAAGAATGTGCTTTCAGAGTACCGATAAGAATAGCATTTGTTTCTCTTCACTCAGTGTGAGTTTTTGTTTTTCTGATATGTGAAAACTTTTCCAAATATGGTGTCTGCAGAGTGACTGCTTTCTCCTGGTGAATTTTAGTTTTTAAGCACAGCTTAAAGTTGCACAGTCTAACATTTGTGACCTCCTCACACCACACACTGTTTTCAATTGCTTGTATTTCAGGCTTCTGTGCTTTTTGCTATTTATGATTTCAGGGACTTTCTTAATAAGAAGGATACTTATTATCCTCTTCTCAGGAAAAGGGAGTCATGGAACTTTGCTGATCATTCCACAGAAAAGGCAGGACTCCTTGTAGTGTAGGGAGGTTTATTTACCAGTATTTAAACAGATTTTCACATTAGACCTATAATTCAGGTATAAAGTTTCTTATGATTTTTTGGTGCCTTTGCTTATGTCCTAGTCGAAACCTGAAAGGATAATATTGTACTAAGAAACTGAGTACAATTTGAAGGTTTGTAGTAGTTTCTTTACAAATATGTCTTCAGGAGTAAGGATGTCCTTCACAGCTAATATGAGTAGCTTTGCAGTTTACTACCTTATTTTTGAAAGCTCAGATCTATAATTAAATCCGTTACAGCTTGTCATGTTACTGGGCAGCTCTAACACTCTCTGTGCACAGACTTAGTCCATGGCAAATGAGAGGTCACTCAAGGTAGGCAAGATAAAAATGAAAAAGAGTAAAGGTAAACTATATTGCTACACACTCATCATAACACACGTATGGAAAGGTACTTGAAATCTGGTATATGATAATTTCCTAAACTATAGTAATTTGACAGCATGTTGGAGTCCCCAGAGTTGGATACATTTCTGCGTCCAGAAATGTATCTGATGGTTTTTGTTTGAGGTTCTTTGGGGCCCTTAGCCTAGAGTGTGAACTTTAATAGTATGATGCTGGATCAGCTCTTAATTATCTTTTTAAACAATGCCTACAATCTACAGGGTTAAGCTCCATTTGTAATACAAAAAGGAAGTCTCTCTTATTAATAATTTATTTGGGAATATAAATACTATTTGTAGCACAGAATGTTTAATTTTTTCTAAAGATGTTATGCAGTGACTTCACTTCTGGTTGAAATCCATCCTAACATCATGATTTTTTGTTTCTAATGACAGGGAGGTTGACTTGTAGGATTTTCTTTAATCTCTTATTGGAAGCACAGTGATTGAGCACCACGTTGAAGGCATAAAGTAACTTACAAACTAATCAGAACAGTTTAAAATCCAAATACAAGTCAGGAATGTGTGTGTTTCTAAAGAGTAAAATGACTGAATGAAGTACATTCATCCCTTATCTACTCTGAATGGCTAAATTGAGTATATAGAGACGTGGGACTTCCGGCAATAGCCAACCAAAATATCCGGGTTTAAATTTCTGATAATAGTCCCCATCCTCTTTGCAAAAACAGAACACTGTTGACTATCAGTATTCTTGTAGATTATGACATATCATAAAAAAAATGATAAAAAATACTGGAAGTGCAAGAATTTCATACAGCTCTGTGGATTGGATTCAATCACTAGCATCTCCTGGCCACATTTTAGCAATCTCTGGATTATTAAACCTTTGGAAAAATTAAGGAATTTTATACTTTCTTTACTCTAAAACCAAACCAAAACAAAACAAAAAAACCCAAAAACTAAACCGAATGTTAGTGTCTTCTTAGGAACTACTGATCTATTTTTTCTCCTCACCTAATCAATTGTATAATCAAAAAGACCTTCATTTTCAATTTGAACCTGAATACTCTAAATTCTCTTACAGCACCCATATAGATATTTTATTTGTGAAATAACACATTTCAGGATGGCTATTCCTCTCTATCCAGACTTCTTACTTAGATGTGTTTTTCTTTTTCCTCTGTGCCTATCAGATGGTAAAGCAAGCCAGGTACATTGTAAAGATCTTGAGACTTATATAGGCAAGACTGTGTTTGAGACCAGATTCAGCTCTCATAAAACGTCTTGCTTCTAAAACTTAAAACACAACAGAAATTCTTTTAATGTGTCAGACAAAAATGCTGGGGAGAGAGTTGCTCTTAATTATACCACATTTATAACAGTGTAACTCCATTGACCTGAGATTCACGAAGGGAGAAGGTAGATGAAAGCTGTTCCATTGGTCTTTACCATTAATAAAATACATTTTTATGACCAAAATTTGACCAAATACCCAGAAATTACTTAGGATTCTACATCCCATTTACTCTCAGTGCATAACAGTACTTCGAAACCTATGTTTTTGTTTTGTTTTGTTTTGCTTTTTTCCTAATTAAACATAGATTCTTTAATCAGTTGGATACTATTAAAATGTTTATCCTGAGTCTACTTTGCTCTCCATGACCACACATTAAAAGCATGATTCTTCACTATTCCTCAGTCACTACAGAGGATACTCCTTGTGAGTGACTCAAATTGCCTTTGAATCACACAGCTCTTGGCTTGATTACTTCTGCAAAGACGTTTGCTTCCTGTAAAAAATAACTCAGTGTATTTCCTTTTTCCCTTCTGTGCAGAGAATATTGACAGCTCAAACCTCCAATCACAGTGGATTTAGCCACCTTTTTTTTTTTACCTTTTCCAAAAACTTGCTTGTAAAGCATGAGTTCAGTGCACACTGAAGAGCTAATCCTCAGGGCAGTTCTGAAACACTGCAAACATCTTTCCCTCTGGCTGTCCATCATTAACATTTCTTCCATAGTGCGATGTGGGTTTGCAAGTAGTTATATTTCCTTTTAGAAATATTGTCCTCTCCAACAGGAAACTTGGGGTCTGTGCCACTTGGATGGTGTCTTCATGCAGATATTAAGCAAGATGAAATTCTGTTGGAGAGTTAAGAGAGGTAAAAATTAAAAGAATGAAAGATGAAATCCGTGTGCTGGTTTTGTACAGGGATAGAGTTATTTTTTTCCATAGTAGCTTGAATGAGATTATGTTTTGAATCTGTTCTGAAAACAATGTTGAAAATACAGGGATGTTTTAATGATCACTGAACAGCACTTACACAGAATCAAGAACTTTTTTGTTCTTCACACCATCTTATAACTGGGTAGGCTCAGGGTACTCAAAGAATTGGGTGGGTACACAACTTGGACAGCTGACTCCAACTTACCAAAGGGATATCTCATACCATATGATGTCATGCTCAGCAATAAAAGCTGGGTGAAGAAGAAGGAAGGAGGACATTCAGAGTAATGACATTTGTCTTCCCAAGTAACCATTACATGTGATGGAGCCCATCTTTTCTGGAGATGGATGAACATCTGACTGCTTATTGAAAGTGGTGAATTAATCCCTTGTTTAGCTTTGCTTGCATGCATGTCTTTTGCTTTACCTATTAAACCGTATTTATCTCAATTCTCTCCCCCATCTCACTCTGAGGGGAGTGAGCAAGCACATATGTGGTGCTTAGTTGCTAGCTAGGGTTAGACCATGACAGTCTGAAATAATAAACCTTAGGAAGAGCCTGACAGAGCCCAAGACTCTGTTATAGAACTGTGAGTTCCAAGAGAAGAAAAAGAAAAAAAGAAGGAGGGAAGAAGGAAATTAAGGAAGATGTGGGTAAAGAGAAGCATTATGAGAGCTGTAAACTAAACTTAAGACACCAGTGATGAGAAGTGCTCACCTTGCCCCCTCACTCACCTGGCCCTTTCCCATAACTGTGATCAAGTGATAACCACTTGTGGTGATCATGATGGGTGCATCTAGTCTTGACAGCTGCATCCAGCTCAGGGCTCAAGTTGGATTCCTGGGAGACAAATAGCCACACAACAGTCAAGGGCTACTTTATGATAATGAGCTCACCTCACCACAGCACTGGTCCATGCCCAACTCAAGGCAAATTTGGAAGAAACTGGCATCTGCAGTCAGAACATAAATATGACTATGAATCAATCATCTTACTCCATAAATATTTGACAATAGAAAACCTGTTGAGCTCTCCTGCATGGCAGCAGGCTGCGTGCTGGGAACTCCCCTTGGGTAGTGACACCTCTCAAGGTTACTCCTCAAGGCTGAGACATTTCTCATCACATCAGGTACTTAAGTGAGTTGGGAACAATGGCATGGCAACTTTGTAATCTTAACTAAGTGATATAAAGCATTGATTGTGCATATGTAATCCTTTAGATATAAACCATTGACCAAATTAAAGGCTAAATCTGGACCCAGCTGCACCTTGACTCCTCTCTGAGAAAGAGCTTAGAAAGGAAGTCCTTTCTGAACCTCATCATTCAATGGCAGGATCTCCCTGGCAGTCTTGTCTGACCCTGTCCCCTATGCAGTAAATAATACAGTGTACCTTGCCATCAAATCTTGTTAAACATCTGTTTTATTTACCATCAAACTTTGTTATCAATAAACATATTGCAGCTTCTCTCTTACAAGTGCATCACTCCATTCACGACAGTTGTCAAGTAATGTGAATTTTTCTTCCTTGCTTCCAATTTGTACCAGAAAGTACAGGAAAGAGAGGTAGTTTCCTCTTTTGATCTAAAACCATTTATTATTATATTTATGAAATGATTACAGCACTGTAAAAACAGGCACATGATAATTTTCATCTATAAAAAATAACTATAATATGTTTACAGCATGTATATGAAGGAACATCTTTCTTCCCTTTGTAGACAACAGACTGATGCAGCAGCCTCCCATCTCAGTAAACAAACAAACAAACCCCAGCTTATTACTAATACAAGAAAGAAGAGCTAGATCAAAAAGTCTGATCCTCAGTGCCAGTAGCTGGGTTGCAATCTCAGTTCCTCTAGGAGTGGTACATTAGGAATTAGTAATCTTGTAACTTTTGTAGTCATGTGGAAATTCTGGATGCCTTACAGGGATACACTACTACTTTAGCATGGCTTTCTACAACATTTTCTTCTTAGCTTGCAAAAATCCTCTAGATCTACTGGTGACATTTTTAAGAAAAGGTTTTCTGGTTGGAAAATGTTATTTTGTTGAACGCAATATTTTTTTAGATAAATAGCTTTTTTTCATAAATATTCCCATTTAAAAATATGTTCAAGTGTCTTGCTTCTTTTTGTTGGGTTTTTCCTTGTTTGTTTTTTTAAATGAAAAAAATAGTTGGAAAATTTCACAGTAGTGTATAACCCATTAAAAAATATGTACTGGAGAATTTAAAAAATAATGAAACATTTTGGTGGCATGACAACACCCGAACTAGAATCTTCTTTTAATTACAAGCTGGCAAATATATAAGCATTTCTTTCCATTTTCTTTAAAAAAAAAGACAAAGATATGACAACAGAGGCAGACCAAGAGAGATACAGAGAACTGAAAAGAAAAACATTACATACTTGTAGATTAACCCTGAAGGTAGCTAAACAGAAAAGGAAGAGAAAGTAATAATAAGAAAAGCATATGCAAAACAAGTGGTGCACAATGCAATTGCCCATCACCCGCTGACTGATGTCCAGCCTGTTCCCAAGGAGTGCCACCCCAGTCAGCTTTCTCCTTACTTTATATCCTGAGCATAATGTCATATGGTACAGAATATCTCTTTGGTCAGTTGGGGTCAGCTGTCCCAGCCATGTCCTCTCCCAACTTCTTGTCCATCCCCAGCCTGCTCACTGGTGGGGTGGTGTGAGAGGCAGAAAAGGCCTTGACTCTGTGTAAGCACTGGTCATCATTAACTAAAACATCAGTGTGTTATCAATGTTGTTATCATCCTAAATCAAAAACACAGCACTAGTGAAAAAATTAACTCTATCTCAACTGAAATGAGGACAATTTTTTTTTTTTTTTTTCCAAAGTGGTGAAATCATCTCCCTTTCTGGATAGGCCTTTAAGTGATGATCCCATCTATGCTCCAAACATAAGAACATTCACTGGTCTTGGAGGCAACATATCTGACTTGAATTGTTGAGCAGAAATATTCCCACAGCTATAAAGGAAGACACATCACCTACAGAATCCACTTAACATTCATTCAGTGTTTGCTCCTGAAAGTGAAGCAGTTCCTGAAAGTGAAGCAGAGCTGGGATAAGTTTAGTGAGTGGATACAGCAGACTGAAGGATGATGCTACCCCTGAACACAACTTAGTACAGGAACCACTGCTGGGAATCAGATGAGGGCAGTAACCGCAGAGATGCATAGCTCCTCGCATCTATCCTGAGTACATTTCGGGACACCATAATGACACTGACAATGTGTCCAACTTCTGTCAGCTGCAAGCAGAAATGATGAAAGGAAGATTTTGTCCCAAAACTCAGGCTGTTAGGGAGTTCCATCCTACCAAGGCTGGTTGTTGAGTTTTAGGATTTTAATGGGACTATAAAGAATAAAGCACCAACAGTCTAAACTTTTTAAATGTAATTGAATAGATATGAAAAGGACTGGAGATGCATGTGAGTATTTGTGTAAGAATGGTGAAAATTAGAGCCTGGTTTCTCATTGTAAGCAGGTACGTCTCAGACTGCCTTCCTGAGGGAAATACTTGTTAAGTACCCAACTTTTGAGGAAATTGTATCCAATTGTGAGTGCATTCCAACAGCACTTAAGAAATACTCTGTGACTAAGACAATTTGTGTGAAGAACAGCAATTTCTAACAGTGACAGAGAAGTCATAGTCCTTCTCAGTTACCTCTGTGCTAAATTTTAAATAGTTGTCTTGATTGTGGCCAGGATCAATCTTCAAGATGTCACCTCCAGGACTTCTCAGTCAGAGACACTCTTTGATCCTCTAGGTATCTTATTGGCATGATTAAATATGTGGGGTCCTTGGTGGGAATGATTTAGCAAACTAGAGTATTCGAAAAAATACATAATCAAAAAGTTTTCCCAGTGAACTATTTCAGAATAAATAAAGTTGTATAAAAAAATCCAAATAAAAATTAAAGTCACACATTAGTAGGTTTAATCACATATTAACTTAAGGAAAATCAACTTTAAGTGCCTGTTTTTAGATGCTAGTCCCCCCCGACTGCTTTGCAGTTCAACAGAGGGAGGTCAGCACCTCCAGAGGGAAAGACTCTGCTGAAAGCACAGCCTAGCTCTCTCTCCATTCAAAAGGCAGAGAACCCAGCACTAAAGCTGCCCTGGTTACATGGAATTAATCCAGGGTGAGGCATCTCATTTTTTTTCCATTAATGTAAGGGTGCGCCGAGGAAGCAGTTTTCTAGTTTGGACCCTTAAGTTAGATAATAAAGATAAGGCAAAATAAATATTCAGAATAAGAAACAATCCAATCACAATCAGTAACTTCTGCAAAAAAGAAACACTTGATCAAATTCATCAAATTGCTTAGTGAGGCCTATATCCTAAAAAAAAATTAAAAAAAAAAAACAACATAGGGTCATAAAGAATAACAGTTGACAGTCACTTTTCATCTTGCTTACCTTTGTGAGCACCTGGATTACTGCCATTTTTTTCAGCAAATGTGCCTTTTAATAACACCGTGGAACATGAGTAAGACCTTTCTTAATGGTGAATAAGTAGTTGTTGTCAGGACAGGCCTGGCATCTGAAGATCTTGCTTCACACTGTGGCATAAAGTATCTTTGAAGGTCGTGTAAAAACCATAAAAGCTACACCTAACTGGTGGACAGTCTCCCTGTGATGCTCATGGAAATGTTTCTAACCCATGTCTTTTATCTCCCAGAAAAAGTAAAACAGCCTGCTGTGGTAGGTCTCTGGTCCATCAGGCAGAGCCAAAGTTATTTAACTCATGTTTCCAAGAGGGGATGCTGAAGACAAAACTGTCTCTGAAACTCCACCCCTTTATATTTGTTTGTATATATCCTTTAGGCTTAGCTGTAATTCAGGTAATGATAAGAAGCCTAGACATCCAAAAGAGGCCATATGGTTAAGTCCTTTTTCTACTAGTGTGTTGATTTCTTTTAAAAGAAGTTGAATTTCTGCCACATTCACAGGGCATCTATATGTGTCACATGTACAAGAGGGCAGAAAACCAAACTCAGCTTCTCTGTAGGCAAAAAGGAGTCAAATCCACATCTCTCATTTTCCAAGATGATTAGATCACTAATCACAAGATTGCAGGATCTTCTGGAGGTCAAGATGTTCCTGTGTTGAGTAACCCCTTAACTAGTTTGGCATATGGTTTGTGGAAATCTTTAATATCAAACATTTTTTTCAGCCTTGGGAAAAGAAGATTTAGGGGACACCTTATCACCTTGTCCCAGTATTTAAAGGGTGGCTACAAAGAAGATGGAGAGTCATTTTTTACAAGAAGTCACGTGGAAAAGATGAGGGTAATGGGCACAAGTTGTTTCTGGGAACATTCCAAGTGGATATGAGGAAAATTTTTCACAATGAGAACAATCAGTCATTGGAATAATCTCTCCCAGAAAATGGCTAATTCCCCAATATTGGACACTTTTAAGATTTGGCTGGAATCTCATGGCTTCCTTTTGTCTTTTTATTTTCCTTTGCTCTTTGCTATAGAAAGTCTATGGGGCATGTAAACACTTCCAGGAAATACTTTCTTATTATTGGACAGGAAACAAAAGTTTTTACAAATGTATGACAGACAATTTCTCTTGGTTTAATTTTAAAAGAAGAGAAATCATCCTTATAAAGTTTATTTCCCAGGGAGAAATTAGTGACTTGGGATTTCTGCAAGAAAAATGTTTTTCGCTTTTCTTTTTTTTACTCAGTTCTGGTAATATAAGGATGGAATTGCCAGCCCCTCAACATATTTGTCAGTAGGTTGGACATAAAAGGAAGTTTGTCCAGATAGCGTTGAATTGGCAGGGATCGGAAAAGGAGAAATTAACAATTGATCTAGCTACAAAAGTATTTATATTAATTAAGTCTCTGGGCTAATAAATATAAAATTTAGTCCAAACAGACAAAACTAAAATAAACATGTTTTAGAGTAATGGATAAATAAAGTATATCTGTTACAGCAAGGGATGTTACTGAGAAAGGAATGGGATTTGACAGTCTCAGAAATTTCCCCAAAGCCTTCATCTTCAGAAGGAAGTAAACATTATTGGGAAGGAAATTACCAGAGGAATACAAGAAATTAGCAGAGTGTACCCCTATCAGGCAAAGCTACATTCCTAACTCATGTGAGTAAAATCCCTTTGCAGACACATTAGGACCGATGAGCAGAACTCACAAGGGCTTTCATCAAACTTGTCCTTAATGCATGGAGGGACAGCACTAAATTTTCTGACACAGGGCTTGGACAGAACTAAAGTGTTCTTGATGTCCCACAAATATGCTAATTAAAGAGCTTGAATGCTAACAAAGAGAAAAACATATTTTTTCCCTGATAAAACTGAGTAAAGGGTAGGGATATTTGTACTCCCTAATAGGATCAATTTGTTTCTTGAAGGAACTAAACAACCAGCCAATGCCTTCGAAGCTTAATGGCTTGATAGGAAATCAGCATTTCAATCATTCTACAATCTGCATTCATCTAGTGCAAGTAAAGTGATATGTGCTTACAAAAAGACTATGACTTGACCTTTGTGGATCTAAGATCAGTAAGAGAAATAAGAAGTTCACCCATCTATCAGCTCAACCATCCATGGACTACAAAAAACAGGCCGAAAGTGGCCAGTGGTAAACAATAGCTCTCACAATCTAATAAATTTCTTAAAAAGGATGCTGTGTACTGGGTGTACCATGCACACTGCCACAGATTCCTGCACTCACATGGAAAGGGGGGTTCCTCCACAAGAGTACAAGGCAGGGAAAGCAGAGGTGAAAGCCAAGCTAACTGCAAGCTGTGATCCAGCTCTGGCCCTCAGCAAGGCTACATAACATCAATGCTCCACTGATGTGATTTTTCTGCTTCTAGTTCTGCAATCAGTTTTCTCTGAGCTGTGCCCTATTGCTTTTTGTACTTATGCCTAAAGCTTATTTAAATACTAGTGGCTGATGAAATAAAGAAACCATAGCCAGGTTTAAGTGAAAGTGGACAATGGAGAAGTTCTTGACTAAGTGCCTTCCTCAGGGCAGCCCTGAGGTTATGTACAACCTTGGAGTGTATTTGTTTTGTTTTTCTCACCCGTATTTGGTCCTACAATTTCACACATGGCCTCAGCTTCAGCTGTGTACACCTACTTCATCTCCTTCTCTTTACATTGAATAGCTAACACAATTACCTAGTTCACAAGTATTTAAAACATATATCAGCTTACCCTGAAGTCTCTAGTATTTTATATATTTTTAAAATCCTGAAGGTTCTTGACAAAAAGTTCTAGTAACATTAATAATCTATGCTCCATGTCATTAACCACTGTCCATCTAGCTACGAGCTAGAACTTACTTTAGAGCACCCATCTCACCTCTTCCTTGTAAGAACTTGTGTGCTTCTGTTGGACCATTCAAAGCAAAGGCCTTGGCTCTGCAAAGAAGATGGCAAGTTTCAGCAGGGTTACTGAATAAGAATTATACCCTATCACCCAGTCATGTAAGGCACACAGCATGACCTTGTGAGCATCTGCCACCCCACTGTAAAATGGTAAATAAATTACATGGAAAGGCATAATGAGTAACATCCTAAATACTTTATAGTCCCAACATTTAGTGCCTCATCTATAATGCAAAGGAAATTAGTGATCAGAGCCTAGATATGCCAAATTTTACTGATAATGGCAGCAATTCAGAAAGTAAAGGAGAAGTTAGAACAATAAAATTAACTAAACCATTCATCGCTATGAGTAAAACTCCAGTACAAGTAATAATGCTACAATTTGGACAGTGTTGATGAGGCATTGTTAGATGGAAATAAAGAATTCCCAGGATGCCTTGCCTGGATAATTAGAACTATCCCACAGGCCAGCAGAGACACCTTCCCCATGCAGTATTAAATATGTCTGGTGAAAACACAGAATTTTTCTTAAAGAGCCAAACAGGTTTGGTTCCAAACCTGTGTCCAAAAATTCAGTGTCCAAAAATTGTCAGAGTTTCACATGAAATTTAAAGACAGAAACATTCTGAGCCATTCAAAATAAAATTGTTTGAGAAAGTCAAAAACTCTTCTGGTTTTGTCTTTTGAAACATATGACTTCTGAGAAAATGAAGGAGAAGGTGTATTGACACTGTATCCCACAATATTCTTGTTTCAAAGTTGTGGTTTTACATTCTGAATGGGTGGACAACCAGATGGGTTGAAAAATCATTGCATGAGCATGCTCAAAGGGTGGTGATTAATGGAATATTCTCCACCTGGAGCCTGGTAACAAGTGCAGTACCACAGGGCTCTGCTCTGGGACTGTCCCACCTAATATCTTTATGAGGGACTAGAAGAAGATGACAGAGTGCATTCTCATCAAGTTTGCAGATGACCTCATTCTGGAGGGACAAGTAGACAGGCTCTAGAGTTCCACTGCCATTCAAAGGCCCCCAAGACATGCTGGAGAAGGGAGACAGCAGGAACTTGGGAAAATTCAACAAGGATAAATTCAAAGTTCCTCACCTAGGAAGGACAAGCCACTGCAACAGCACAAGCTGGGCACTGCCTGCCTGGGCAGCAGCTTTTCAGAAAAGTCCTTGGGGGTCCTTGTGGGCACCAGAGATGAGGATGGGCCATAGGATACCCTGGAAGCAAAGATGTTAACAGCAACCTGGGCTGTATTTACAGGGCAGGGTCAGGAGACCCAGGGAAGGGAACATTCTCTTCTGCTCTGCACTTGTTAGATCATAGACACAGTGCCCACTTCAAGGCTCTGCACTACAAGGAAGACTGGACAGAGTTCAGTGGAGGCCATAGATGCAGTGGGGCTGGAGCACTTGTCCTGTGAGGAGAGGCTGGGGGAGCTAGACTTGTTCAGCCTGGAGCAGAGGCAGTTTTGGAGGGATCCAACAGCAGCCCTCAGTGACCAATGGAGGAGTTATCTAGGAGCTGTAGCTGTAGCTGAGCTCTTCGCAGCAGTGCATTGAGGGACAAGAAGCAATGAGTAGAAATAGAAGCAACAGAGGTTCAGACTGACAAAAATTTTTGTCCATGAGGACAGTTGAGCACTGCCATTGGTTGCTCAGAGGGGTTGTACAGTCTCTGTCTCGGGAACTTTATAGGCCTTGACTATATGAAGCCCTAGGAAGACTGGTTAGACCTCTTGGGGACCCTGTTGGAGCAAAAGGTTGTTCTGGAAAACTGCTGAGGTCCCTTCCAACCTGCGTTATCCCACAATCCTATGATTCTCTAATTCATAATATGGAAGAAAAACCCATGGTTTTGTTATAAAGAAATGAAAAATCAAAATGCTCAGTTTCAATAAAATAAATGAAACTTTGTTGTTGTTTTTGAAATATATTGCCTTTAAATTTCAACACATATTTCAGCAAAATAATCAGATTCCTTGAGGAAGTTTTGATGTTGATGAAGCAGCAATCTTGGGCTGAGGATGATCCTCTAGGAAATTTTCAAATGGTCCCACAGGAGTTATTTGCATCGGGAAAAGGGACCTTAGTTTGCTGAGTGTTTTGTTAGAATGTGTTAGAAGTGATCACTGCATCAGAAAGCTAATAATGTTAAAGACATAAAAGAGATAAATGAAGGAGAGAGGAGCCTGACAGGCGAGATCAAATTTAACTTGTCCGCATAAATCGGTACCATGCTAGAGGCATTACTTCTCACAGCATGACTCAGAACTGGTGGCTTCAGGAATTATTACATTTTTTTCAGACCACAACTGTTAGTTCTTTATGGAATCTACAGGAAAACATAAAGAGGAAAGCTTGAACTTCTTTTTTCTTCATGTGGCCAGAGGCAGGAAAACTGACAGTTTTAGATCTCCTTATTTCATCCTTCATTTACAGTAATGAGGGACTCACAGAACAGCTGCATTCACAAAGTAGAAAATAAGTTTGTTTTCAATGATCTGATGAAGACAGCTTTGTGAGAGAAAATATTAAAGTCTTCCTTCTGAAGCAATTCAGCAGTGCTTTCAGTAAAGCTGACTGAAATAGTCTCACTCTTAGTCCTTCTCCACTAGTCTTCACAGCAAAGCCTCCTCCACAATGTCTTTCTGTCTCCTGTTGAAGCTGATTGGTAAGGAAAGCATTTATATACCTGCATGGGAGCAAGTTGGAAAAGGCACTTTCAAAGCATTATCCAAATAAACTGTTCAAAGCAGCTTAGGGATCTACGTTACAGCACTAAGTTTTTTAAACAAACAAAGCAGAGAGGGTGGTTTCTGAGCAGTGCTCTGTCTATCTTCTTGAGGAAATTTCATCCTTTAGGGTATTCTCTATTGTCAATAGAGAATAGGTACTTCCACAATTTTAGAGGGCTATTTAACCCACCTATCCTAGATAGACATTTTAAGATGAGATGAATCACCCTCTGGAGATAGATAGCTATAGAAAGGGCAAATATCATGATTTTAAATACTTTGGGAGAGTCCTTGTGCATTTTAAATTCATTGATGTAGTCAAAACCAAATGAAATTTACCTTTTAGATTATATTTGTTTAGCTAATACAGGTACATGACTAGTTGGTTTTGGCAGTACACTGGTGGTAATCATTTATGAGAGTGTAATAGCGGGAGATAAATAAAAGCAAAGAATCTAGCATGTGACAGATCTGTACAAACAAATGGGTCAGTTTCCTCCAGAAATGTCCAATGTGTCTTTATGCCTTAATCAATAGAGTCCTCAAGTGATTAAACAAGATGATTTGCCCATTATTTTTTAGAACACCTCCTTACTCATAATATATCAAATTCATGTAGAATGTGCATGTGACTACATTATCCACTAACAGGCTTCTTCTTTCCTGCAGGAAATGTTACCTGTGGCTTAATAGAATGTTATATCCAGTAGTAGATAACATGGCATTCCTAGTGATTTTGAGAAGTTTCCTGTGCAGACCTGATTTTTTGCTTCTGGTTCATATGTAGTTAGCTTTGAATGTACACATGCCTTAGTCCTTTATTACTGGCTAGTAGTTTAAAGAACTACTGTGATGGGTTGACCCTGGTCAGCAGCTAAACACCCACCAAGTTGCTTGCTTATTTCCTCATCAGTAGGATGGTGAACAGAACTGAAAGAATAAAATCTGAAAACTCCTCAGCCAAGATAAAGAATGTTTTTTAAGTGAAGCAAAGCTGTGCACACAAGCAAAGAAAAAGAGGATTTTTTTTTTTAATATTTCTCATTGGCAGGCAGATGTCCAGCCACTTCCCAGAGAGCAGTGCTCAGCACACTTAATGGTTGCTTGAGAAGATAAACAATATAACCACCAACATTCCTGCTTTCTCCTCCTTTCCCTGGGCTGTTACTGCTGAGGAGGCTGTCCTAGGGTACAACCATAGCCCTTTGGCTAGTTCAGGTCAGCTGTCCCGGCTGAGTTCCCTCACAGCTTATTGTTCGTCAGCAACCTATTCTCCTCAGGAGCAGAATAAGAAAAAGAAAACCTCACTACTGTTCCAGCACTGTTCAGACCCAGTAAAATGACTCAAGTAATTTTTTTTAGTAGAGAAAAAATATTCAATACAAAGGTTAAGCAACCACAAAGTAAATGGGTAAAAGGGCTGAAATAGGTGGGAGAATGCAGCAATGTAGTAGCTTAAGTAGTACTATATTAACTTCTGTACGATACCCCTCTTTATGAAATTAAAGCTGGAGAAATCTAAATTGGTAGTCATCTTTTCCAAGGCGCTGAGCGTCTTAAAAAATTTATCTGGTATATGGAATAAATTTTGTAATTATGTAATGCAAAACTTGACTATTTTGTTTCTTAAGAACAACTGTTTTTTCAAATTTTAAAGCTGTTGCAACCATGGTGGTCTGGTGATATATACATGTTAGCTTAGTAATAAAGGAAGCATTTTCTGTAAACTATTGTCATAGCTGGGCAAAACAGCCAAGCTTTCAAATACATAAATATCTTGTCCATCATTCTTTAGTATAGCCAAATACTTGTCTATTTTTTTCAACTTTGGAGGCATAAAAATAAATTGAAAAGAATAATTTAAACACTAAGTTATCTTAGAATTAAAAAACATCCATAAATAATTGGCACAGGGGCTCAGATGTACCACTTCTACTGCTTGCAAAACTATCTTACTGCCAAAGTCAGAAGTTTTAATATCTTTTCGCACCGTGTTCTAGTGAATATTTAGATATTAATCCCACTTCTACCACAATTTCCTTTGATATATTTCTCTTCAAACTTTTTTTTTTTTTTTTTTTTTTTTTTTTTTTGTAAAAGGTTAGCTTAGATAGAGTCTGCAATCAGCATACCGAGTAAATCCCATTCCTTGGATCCTATCTCTGTAAATTGTACAGCATAAAAAACTTAAGTGTCTAATTTAGGGATTTGAAGCATACCCTAGGGACCACTTGCCTGGAGGTACGTTTTAAATGTTTACATTGCTTATTAGATACAGGAATAATACTTGAGGTCAAGAAAACCTCTAAGCAACAGGATCTGTGAAACTTTAGCTTTGGAATGCTAAGCCTTAATTCCCACTGTGAATCTAGCCTCAAGAGGTTAGGTGAACTTTTGCACCTAGGTCTTCCAAGATGTTCTGTGAAAATCCTGTTCTCAGCACAAAGCATGTCCACATTTAGATTAGAATAAATTTATTTCCATGAATTAAAAGGATAGTTTAAGGTGAATACTGGAACTCTCTAGTCAGATAGTACCTGAGCAGTTTCGTGGTCTTACTACAAGACACTAGGGGGACATGAAAACCAATTTCAGCAGTCACAATATAATTAAAAAGAGGTAACATCTTCAAAAAGCTCTTATTTCTTAAACAGAAGAAAATACATACTTAAGAAAGAAATGAAACCCCATAAAAATAATCTCAATCTCATCAATTCAGAGAATGTAGTCTTTAAAAGCACGCACAGCTCTGAGGAACCCAACATTTTCTGTCTACCACAAGCAAGTGACCTGTGACAAGATAGCTCTCAAGGACAGTAGTGCCCAAGACCAAGTCATGAAAGACTGTTCAGAGTTTCTCAGAGCTGATGAAGCCGATTCAGGCTAATATCATCGGGAAAGATATCTACCTTTTGATAATTTTACATACATATTTCATCTTTCCCTTTCTGGTGTCCCTGTATCTCTTTCCATTGCCCTTCCATTTCTGTTCATGGGGCAAAAGAAATGAACTTTTGAAATACGAAGAAGTTGCTACATTTTGCAGAAGCCTTGTTTAAAGGCTCAGCTTCACAATGAAGTTGCCAGAGGAATGTGGTAAGGAAATTTCACATTCCTGGCATAACTGTCTTTGTATATATTTCAGACCTATTGCAAAGGCAAGGTTGCAAGACTTCTTTCATTATGGGCTGGGAGGAATTATGTTTCCTTGCATTTATCATGGGTCAAATGTCCAGACATAGGCAGCTATAGTGGCACTGCTAATATAAAATAAGCTGTTAAACCATAACTGCTAGGAGACAGGTCTGTATGTTGTGTATTTAGGACTTCCCCTGCATTGATTTTAATGAAAACTATATTCAGCAATTTCCACTTTTATGTTCTACACACTTTTCTGAACATTTCAGGAAGAGTAATTCCTCATGTAAATCTTTTTCAAATGAGCAATTTTTATTAATTTTGTGATTTCTTATTTTGACCCAGCACCTGGGTAATAAAGGGAAGTTTCATGTTTCTTCTTTCAGGATTGGCGTAAGGACCTACGTGCTATCTAGTTCATGCACTTTTTATATGCTTTATAGGCTGTCATCCCTTCTGTTCTGAAGTCTCTTCTGCTCTTCATCTCTGTTTTCCACACCCTGCCCCCACATCTCTATTTCAATTTCATCATATAAAAAAATATTTCATAAATGATAACAGGCCCCAATTGTCACAGCCATTCAAAGCATGACCATCATTTTCACAGATCCTAAAATCCTTCCCCTGGGATCCTTGTTAAATCCATTCTTGAGAAGAATGTTAAGCACATCATTGTGACTTTTTTTTTTCTTTTTGCCTTTTGAAGTACAGCTTAATATTTACATATATTCCACACATGACAATGTAGAAGGGCTTTTTTTTTCACTTTATTTCAGATGTCTTTCCATGGCAATGTGATTGAAATGTCTGCAATGCTACGTCTTCTGTCACAGGCATTTTATGTATGCCTCTTTTCATCTATTTTAATTGCTCATGGGAGATAGATAGTACCTGAATTGTGAACAGTGGTCCAGGAGACAATAGTCTGAATTCTAAGAATATGTATATAACTATGTCAGTCCCATGTAACTACTCAAATGAGTTATATGTAGAGTCACTCAATAATACATTACATGCTGTAAAGTCAGAAGTAATAGTAATCAAAAAAAAAAAGAAAAGAAAAAGAAAAAAGAAAAAAGAAAGAAAAAAACCCAACCAACCAAACCAAACCAAACCAAAACACTGACAGGTCTCTATGAAAGGGCACTTTTTGTTGTTGTGGTTATGACCATGGCCAATGCCTAGTATTTAATATAAATAACAAAAAAGATGATATTTCTACTCAGGCCTATATATATATATGTTTCTGTTGTTATTTGCAATGACCACAGGTTTTTCTCTTTCTCAGCTACCAGATGAATTGTGCTTCTTTACTGAAATTTTCCAAATTATGTCTGTCAAAAATTAAAATACTTTAAGATTTAGGCCAAAATCAAGGCAAACACATTTCCTTTAAGTAACCCACTGTAAACCCTGCTTCTCTATGTTAATTATTTAACCCACTGAAACATCATCAAAGGTAAAATCTCCAAATGTCTTAATTTCCCTGTATAACGATTAATCCTTATCTCATACAAAGAAATAACAAATTGTAAATGTCTTATTTCACTGAAACAGCTATTTAATAATATATTTTTTCCAGCTTAAAAAATGAATAAGAAATATATGTACATACATTTTTCTTCTTGGTTAAAATTCTTGCTTAAATAAAACAAGATTAATGTTGATGTATGTCACTTCTCAGAATGAAACACTCAAAAGAAATTCTCATTTATTTTAATAGGCTCACATATTTCCCACTGGTTCTATAAAATATTATAGTTTTATTGGTAGTGTCTCTCACTCACAACCTCATCTCTTACAACCTCCAAAACATGTTCATTTACTACTTTTTCATCTAACACAATCAGTACTTGTAAAATATTTATCTGAGTGATAGGTTAGTGATCTGCATTAGTAAATCTCCTCCTTTGTAGAGTTTGATCTTGCAAAAAATTACACGTTTTCTGAGATATGGTGAGTCCCCAAGTTCACTGGGAAATGACAAAATGTACAGGAATTTGTTAAAATTGCACATACAGATTGAAAACATGGCTCTTCTTCGACTGTAGACTCAGATGCTGAAAATTTTTCCTGTACAACTAGTTGATGATTTCCAGATAAATTAAGATGTTTCAAGTTTATTAAACATGACTACAAAAGTCTAGTCTGAATTTACATATAGTTAGGGTATTTCTTTTACAGATTTACATTTTTACCTGAGTGGATCACTGATTTCCATTCTCAGCTAAAGCTGGATTAGCCACTTAGTCATTTCAGCATAACACCACAAGCATTAACTAGCTCATATCTGAAAAATGTGAAGATGAAAACTTAGTATATGTGGTTTCAACGTGAAATCTGTTACTACTAAAATACACCTTTAATTTTTTAAATCTTTCTAGCCTTAAGGTATCAGTGGTTTCTGAAAAGGACAGTTTTAAACTCTATTTTGCACAGTGGAAGAGCTGTTTTGAAAACCAATCATCTTTAGAAAGTCCACAATGATGCCTACTCACCTTGTCATTTTCAAGAAAACAGAAATGACTCTTCACATCCCTAAAGAGTTTCAGCATTTTCCTGTGTCAAATTTTTTAAAGGATAAGATTCCTTGACCAAATATTTACTTGACTTCTTATTTGAGTTTGAGATCAGTAATGAAATCCGTTGCTTTTGTGGGTTTCAGGGTGCACTGGAACAGACTTTAAATATATGAAGAAATTAAATATATATGCATAGATGCATGTGTACTGGATTTAGACTAAACTTCTAGACTTCTCTACTTACGGTTTTATTTCCTATTTCCTTATGTTTAATTTTGGCCAAAGCCTTTGCCTTTATATATATATATATATATATATTTTATTTTTTTTTTCCATTTGTTTTGTTGACTACAGTTTGTTACTCACTTTACAAAGACTTGATAAGAGGCATCAAGGAAGTGAATGGTTTCGAAGAATTTGTTCAATTACCTAAAGAGCCTACTCTTCTTGCTGTCAGTGCAGTGTAAGTTCATGTTTGAATTGGTCATCTTTACATGGTTATTCAGCAAAAGATAAGATTGCACAATTGTTATATTCACATCAATTAAATTAAGCAGATGATTTAATTGTACAGCTTAAATTTAAACTCGTTTTAAAGCATAATGGAATATTTATTTTACTAATCTTAAGCATTCTGTAATTTCTGTCTTGTTTTTTGGTTATTGCTGATTGAAATATTAATATATTTTGCCAAAAACATAAATTTATGTACAGAATTTCTCTCGAAGACTTTTTACGTACTCATTGATGTCTCAGTCCTTCATTTATATTACCAGAAATTAATTGCATTAATAACAGAGAACAATAATGTTTGAAAAATTGCCCTAATTTCTTTTTAACCTTTGAAAGTGAATAATTCACTATGAAGTATCAAAAATGGACAAATGCAATTGTTTAGACCTTGTTTAGGGAGACCGAGACAGAAAACAATGTAACTGGTTTGGCTATCATTGTATTATTATTTTGAAATATAATCCAAGAGTTAGAATGAAATTTTATCTTGTTTTGATCACATTAATGTTGGCGATATAAATTTCCAAAACTATAAAATAATTGGTTTAATAAAAACAAATGTTGTAATAAAGTATGTTTATTTAAATGTCTTTCTAACAGTGGAATTTCTTTGACTTTTGGATTTATGTGGCTATACAGATTGCTTGGTCTAAATTGTAAGCTTATGGAGTTGAAATTTTGCCAACTTAATTTCAATTCTGTTTTTCAAAATGTCCACTGCTGTCCTAGTATCCAAATTAGGAGCTATATTAAATGGCAGACATTAGTGTAATGTTCTCTGTTACTAATTCGACTTTTATGGGCACTACCAGAAATTTTTATTTCTAACAGGTTGTATGTATAAATTACTTATAAATGAAAATTTTCTAAGCACTGCATTTTAGAATGCCTTTAACACGTGTGAAGTAAAGAATTGTGTTAAAGGAAATAATAGCTTTTTTCAGTAACTGTCTTTTATAGCTATTTACATAGATTTTAGACCAATGTATATTTGATTTAAGCATATAGAGATTATATTTGTACAAAAGGTGACCAGCAGTGAAGTAGTGCACATGTATCATAAACTATTTTTAATTTCCCTTGCATTTCAGGTCTGGTTCTTTTAGCTACTGAAATATGAATGACTCAGAATGCCTGGAATGCATTATCTTGTTCTTAGTCTAATGTCACTTGTGTTCAATTATAAAAAAAAAAAAAAATCCAGTTCTTTTTAAGGCTATTGTAATGAGCATATTGATGTATTAACAAGGACTTAAAGTATATTGTTTTTTAAAAAAACATTTTTTCAGACACCATAAATTTAAAGCTATTACACAGAATCACACACACAGAATCACAGAATCGATGAATAAAAGAGATGAAGTATTAGATAGATAGTTTCCAACTTCTATAGCTGAGTAGCACTCCTGTAGTGAATGCATCAATACTACAGGATACGTTTCAATGATTAAATAAAATGTGTAATATTTGTAAGTTGAGGTCCACTAATTCTAATACGAAGTATCTGTAGTCAGTTCTAGAATAGGAAGAATGCAAGAAGAAGCCTCTGTGTACTCAAAGAGGTTTTATGTCTGAACCTGTTTCCTAATAAAGTGATTAACATATTCTCTGTCTCTTCACCTTATCTTTGCATGGTAATTCTGTCTGGTCATGTCTGAAGACCATGTCTATGGGTAAGACAGAGCAATTAGGACTTTTTTTTTTTTTAATGACTCAGGAGGTTAGTTGTACTTCAGTACCAGGTGAGATGGAAGGCTGAAGAGAACACCAATGTCACACAAAGTGCAAGATACCAACCTCCTGTGGCCCAGGAGATTTACAGGGACTCTGGTACTGTAGCTGTCCTCAGATTCAGTGTTTATGTGTCCCTGGCAATGGCCTGCAGCACCATTTCAGAATCACATATACACTTTTGGAAAACAACTTGCTGGATGTTCAGATGCTCACCCCTTGCAGGATCTCCTCAAGTTTTGCTGCTTTGAATTAAAGGCAGAACTGTTATGGCTTGAATGATTAGTGCTCTGCTGCTATGTGTGTTCTCGGTCTCCATGTTGTTTGCCATAACATGTATCTTTGAACAGGGGACACTCAATGGCGGGCTTTTGCTGAAATGCTTAATTTGAGACAATTTTGGCTGAAACTATGTTCAATTTAATACACTTGGAGAGTTCGGAGCAAGGATGTTCAGTGTGAAGGCACTGAAAGAAGAAGGGCTGTTTCAAGGTGTGATCAGAAGCTGTATACAAAGCAGCATAAGAACATACATTTATAGTCAATCAAGCTGGCAAATAGTCTTCAATCTGTGTGCAAAAGGGCAAAGATCATAAGTAGAGGATTTAGAGACAGGCACACTAATATGCTTGTCAAGAATTTCTTCTACTGTGAAGTGTCACTCCTTGCTGATCTTTTCAACTTGTTTTGCTGCTGAGTGATATTTTGGTTAGGTGAATACACTCTGGGTTTATTTAGTTGGGGAAAATTTTAGTCATTCCTTAATTCATCAGAGGGTGGTTGGGGACCTGCAGAGGTTACTGGAAAGAGAACAGCTCCAACCTGTATACATCTTAGCTGACTGCTGTAAACTATTTTTCTGTCAGATTTTGAAAGAGGACAGGTAGACAACTGAGTTCTGTAAGGTCCTATATATGTTTTAAATTTAAGAGATTTTTTAAGCTGCTTAGGAAATACTAGGGAGTGGCAGCCAAACAGGGACCAAAATAGGGTTAGTGTTTGTTTTGTTTTGTTTTCAAGCTGTCCCTAAAAGTGTAGTAGGTTAGAAAGGTGATAGACCTTTATATTTCATCTCTAGCTGGAAGACCAGTAAAATTCTAACCCAGTAGCTGAAATCATATGGGCTGTGCTGGCTCTCAGCCTGTTTGTGTCAGGATACTGAAATGTTTAGAAATTAACTGACACAAAAGGTCAGGTTATTTATTATTCTGTTTTGCTAGTTTTGACTCTACTTTCTTCATTCAAAGATAGCTTGTAAAGCTGAAATATATCTACAGAAAATAATCTCTGGAAGAATATCAGAGAATGGATTTATTCATGTTATTAAAATGCGAAGGTTTGCATATAAGGATTAAATGTTTAATTGAAATCAAAATTTGTAACAGGAACTATTACCTAGTAATGTGTAGCAGGAAAGTTTGTAGAAAGCACACCACCACTTAGTGGCGGATGCACTCAAACCTCCCCTGGAAAACCACCAGCAGTTTGGTCTAGGCTCCAGCAGAGAGAAGAGCTTGAGGCGCAGCCAAGCCAAGAACTCCTTCCAGGAGTCCCACAAGGAAGCAGAGTGGTGCACTGAATGGTGGTAACTTGTGGGTGCAGAGACTCTCATGCATACTTTCTGTACTGTATGAGTACAGTATGATTTTTAATATACTCTTTGATTCATGTTACTTGGTGGACTAGATTTCCTAAACTTTGAAGCTGTAAAGTCCTGCTTGTATTTACCAAAAGCAACTGCAGACTATACTAAATGCTTGCAAGATAAAGTCTAGCTTGCATTTTGCTGGGAATGGTGGGACTGACTGGGAAAACAATGATCCAAGGCTAACACAGAGACATTACAGACATTTGTAAAGTGGGGCCTATTTTGCATTTCACTGAGAAGAAAGAATTTATCTAGACAAAATGGCACCTGAAATGATACGGACCAAAACCAATGTCTATAACTGAACAAAACAAAGGCCCACGTGGAATCAGAGAAAAGGGGTCCAATGGGGAGTAAAATGGCCTGGTGGTGAAATATTGATATTGGACTGAATCACGGTGTGAATGGTCTGTAAAGATATAAAAGTTTGTAGTTTTCTATGCTTGGGCAGACATCTGCGCAGGTACCCAGCTCGAGCCAGCCCTTCTGCTATTCTAATCCATTTATTTTTTTTTATTTTCTGAGCATTTTATTTCCTGAAAGTCTGCTTTGCATACGGTTACGGGCTTCACCTGAAAGTTTGCCACTGGAGCTTTACATATGGGCTCCAGAGCAAACAGATATCAGAGAGGGAATGCCTGAAAGTTAGCTTTTGCGAATTACTACAGGCCTCCCCTGAAAGTTTGCCTCTGGAGCTTTAAATACAGACTCCAGAGTGAATGGTTATCAGGGACAGAAGAATCCTTAACATTTGCACCGCAATGGATACAAGCCTCACCTGAAAGTTTGTTTCCGGAGCTCCAAGACACAGACTCTGGAGCAAATGGTTATGAGGGAGGGAAGACACCCGAAGGTTTGCTTCGTGAACGGATACACACACCTGGAGAGAAGGTAGGCAGCATTTGACTTAGTATATCTCCCTCATGCAGTAAATAAGAGAGTAAACCTGCCACTGAACTCTTTAAAGTTGCACTTCTCTTTATGAAATCTAAACATTGTTCTGCAGCAAGCAGAACCCAAAATTACTCCCCTGTGACATACTTTTTCACATTACATTACTAACATTCCATCTGTTCAAGCATTCAGCTGTCAGTCATTGTAACTACAACTATTCTGCCCCCTTAGTTGCATTCTCCTTGATGTGAGGAAACTTCTTTCCAAAGCGGAGTACAAACAGTTAACAACTACTTAAACTAAGAATGATGAGGTGGGGAGATAGTAACCAGCAGTCCTTTAAGGTAGCTATGGACAGAGTCAATGAGCAAAAGGTATGGGGTGACAGGACAGGCAGGAAAGGAATAACAAAATCAGCCAAAAGAAGATTAAGAATGGTGATCTCCAGAACTTGCATGTTAGCAAGGAAATGTCTAAAATGCACCATTATGGGGGAATTCCCCAAACCCTTTGCAGGAACTCAACATTATGAGATGCATCTCTGAAGTGCCTGTATTCTAGTGCACACAGCATGGGTAATAAACTAAATGACTTCGAGAAATGTCTGCAGTTGCAGGGCTATGATTTTTTTGTGATCATGGAGAGGTTATGGTATGACTTCCATGACTGGGGTGTTGCAATGGAGGGATACAGGCTCGTTAGAAAGATAAGGAGGGACAGTTCTTTACGTGAGAGAGCAGCTAGAGTACATAAAAGCTCTGCCTGGGAACATTGGATAAATCCAAGGAGGAAGTTAGAGATGTTGAAGTATAAATGGAACTGAATCTGGCCAGGGTTGTCAAAGACAACACGAAAGGCTTCGACAAGCATAGAGGCGACAAAAGGAAGCCCAGGTAAATGTAGGCCCATTGTTCACCAAGATGATGGACCTGATTACACGGGACATGAACAAGGCTGAAGTACTGAACATTTCATTTGTCTGAGTGTTTACTATCAATACTGGTCTTCAGAAATCCCAGGTCCTAGAAATAAGGAAGGAAATATGTACCCTTGGTGGAAGAGGATCAGGAAGAGTGGCTGATACACCAGAGGGTTGTGCTGCCATCCAGATGGACTTCAACATGCTGGAGAAATGGCCTAACAGGAACTTCATGAAGCTCAATAAAGAGAAATGCAAAGTCCTGTGCTGGAGAAGAAACAACACCAGGCACCAACATACGCTGGGGACTACCCAGCTGGGAAGCAGCTTGGCAGTAAAGGACCTGGGAGTCCTCATGGACACTAGATTGAATGTGATCCAACAACGTGCCCTTGCCACAAAGACAGTTAGTGGTATGCTAGGCTACATTAGGTAAAGCACTGCCAGCAGCTTGAGGGAGGTGATCCTTCCCTCTACTCAGCCCTGGTGAGGCCATGCCTGGAGCACTGTGTCCGGTGCTGGGCTCCCCAGTACAAAAGAGACATAGAATCATAGAATCTCTCAAGTTGGAAAGGACCAATAAATATCAATGGACATGGACACACTGGAGAGTCCAGAGGAGGACCACAAAGACGACGAAGGGACGTTCCCCCTATGAGGAAAGACTGAGAGACCTGGGACTGTTTAGCACTAGAGAAGAGAAGGCTCAGAGGAGATCTCATCAAATGCATATAAATACCTGAAGGGAGAGTGGAAAGAAGATTGAGCCACGCTTATTACAGTGGTGCCCAGTGACAAGACCAGGGGCAACGGGCACAAACTGAAACACAGGAGGTACCTTCTGAATATCAGAAAATGCTTTTTTATTGTGAGGGTGACTGAGCACTGGCACAGGTGTCCCCTGGAGGCTGTGAAATCTCCATTCTTGAAGATATTCAAACGCTCCTGGACATGGTCCTGAACAACTGGCTGTAGGCAGCCCTGCTGTAGCAGCGGGCTGGACCAGATGACCTCCACAGGTCCTTTCAACCTCAACATTTCTGTGATTCTGTGATTGTGTGACACTAAAATCAGTATTCCATACGCTATGAATGCCTGATACTATACAGTGTTTCTGAGAAATTTAAATAAATATTTTGCAACTCTTCCTTGGACTTCTTATTTACTGACTCTTCAACTTAACGACAAAACAAAAATGTCCATTTCCTGGTCCCCACAGAAAGCTACTAGTCATTCCTCTTGACTTTGGGTAAATATTGGATTAATTCCTAGCATAGTAAGCAGACTTGATTCATGGATGTTTTCCAGCACTTCAATTTTCCTTCACATCAACAGGATAAAACATCTTTATACAGCTTTAATCTGTTTGCATAAGGAACTATTTGCTGTCCCTCCCCTGTTCTTCACTGATGAGGATGGATCATTTTGATTTGCAAGCCTCTTTGTCCATTCACACACTTTAATTGGTTTTGGTTTTAAAAATATTGCAACATAATATTTCTACATCCCTGTTAAATGCTTTTACCTGTTCTTGATGTTGCATGGATGCTTTTGATACACAGATTTGTTAGACATCTTTATTAATTATCATTACTATGCTTCATCTTTCTTTTTTTGTGTGTGTGTGTTTTGTTTGTTTGTTTGTTTGTTTGTTTGTTTTTAATAAGTACTCTCATTATTGTGTTGCAGTCATTTGTAGCCTAACTAATTTTAGGTTTCTCTTGTCATTTCAGTGTGGGTCTGTACAGAAAGTTTGAACAACTTCTGGCAATCATTTCGTAACTGGAATATTTAAACAACTTTTTCAAATCCCTAGTTAATAAAAAGAAATCCACAACATTTAGATAAGGCATGAAGTAAAGCAATAACAACTCAAAGCAGAAGAAATCGATGAAATTCAACTCAATGTTTAGAAACAGCAGTTTAACAATGGTCTGTCAGTGTTCGTCGGTAGATGCTGACAATATGATTTCCTTCTCTAGATAAAAGTACCTCAGGCAGTTGTTCCCTGCAGTCACTGATGAGTTCCACAGGGTTGTCTACTTTTGGTTATTGTTTTCCAGATTGTATTAACATTGGCTGATCAACAGTCACTTTCTGAAAATCTTCATTTTGTCACGGACCTTGATTCAGGACTGAATTTGTCACGCAGTTTCTTAGGTATCTCTATTCTACATTTTCAGTGGGTTTTATTTCCCTCTTTGATAATATAAATTTTCTTCACATTCCCTATAGATGGTGAATGGTATTCTCTGATCTCTGACAGTCCAACAGCCAAGATGAAAAAACAACAACAACAAGCTACTATTAGAAAAATTATAAACTACTATTTTTATATATTGAATCTGGTCCTTATATACTATATAATGAATTTTTGTGCCTGGTTATTTTAATTGGCTAGTTCCTCACTGTGTATCCTAATAACGTAATTAGGCTTGAGCTATTATCAACGCTTTGTGTTCAGTTAATTCTGTGCATTTCTGAATATATAATATGTCTTGGGTTTTAGTACTACTAGCTAGTACCAATGTCTTCAGTTGCACAGCCATAATAAATTAGACCTAAGGTCTGTATCACACTGATTTAGTTTATTCTAGGATGGTAGGAAATTAAAGAAATTCTGTTTCTTTTGTAGAAATTTGTAGAACTGGAAGGAAAAAGCGTGTTCTTAAACTGTGAACCTTCCATTGTTTTCAGCTTTGTGGTCTTATGAAGGTGCTATTTTTGTATCAAGCAATTATAATCATTTCACATTAATGTTTTCCCTTTGGTCTGATTAGCACTATACCTTTGGCTCTGAAAACCAGAACTCCATGACAACTGTCCACACAAGAATATAGCTATCCACATCTTCGACTTAATCAGAACTCCACTCTTATTTAATATAGTCAGAACTCCTCTTATGCCACATCATACAGAAAACAATCTGTCAAATAGTCATATTATGGTTTCTACAATAAACTTCTACGAAGACTAGTAAAATAATCAGTACTTCTTTCCTATAACTGAAACATGTGGACTGCAATTTTTCTTCCTTACCTATGTAATAATTGTAACATGGCATCAAATACCTGCATCATCACTACTTTGAGCAAATCTGGAGGTGCGTTACAGGTCCTCATACAGACATCTTTTTGTACAAATCTCCAAACAGGAAGAGCTCCGTTCTTGGCTTAGTCGGCTCCATAACACCATCATACAAAACAAGGTCAGCTAAAGCAGGTTGCTAGTTATTCTGTCCTACCCCTGATCAGTAGAAGTCTCTACCTTCATCTGAGGCTCTGTGCCCACCTCTGATGTAGTAAGGCTCAATACACAAACATCTCTATTTTAAATATTGGTAGAAGGTACATGTTTGCTGTTTCTACATTCCCTAAGGGATGCCATAAGTCACTATCCACCAGTAGGACTCAGTACCACTGATAAGCACCCTTTCAATGGTGCAGTCCAGAGTCAGATTCTTCTAAGTGGTGCTCACTGACAGGAAGAGAGTCAGGCTGCAAACCTGGAAATTCCAATTGGACATATGCAAAAAATGTTTTTGTTGTGAGTATAGTCTGTCACTGACAGGTTTCACAGGAACCTCCACACTTGCAGTTATTCAGGAGAAGACACTGATAAACCTGTTTCAGGCAGACCTGTTTTCAGCAAGTGGTTGGATTACATGACCTCTGGAGGACACTTTCAGTCTACGTGGTACCATGATTCTCTGACGTCTGAAGATTCATAGAACTGAGATGAACAAAACCACAATTTCATTTTCAGAACCTTATACTTAAGTGTCAGAGTTTTTCATGATCCTGGAAAGACTTATTATTTTAACTTTACAGAATTTGAACAGTATAATTGACTTTACTGGTTTATTTTACAGGTCTCTGAATGAAGTGTGAAAATGAGTCATTACAGTTGTCCTGCTTGCTTTCCTTGTAAATGCAAATATGTATTTATTCTTGAAGCATATTTATAATACCTTTGGACTGCTCTCATTTTTAAATTTTAGTAGCAAATAGCAAGTAATATGGGATAAACCATAAAGTAGCATGGATTTTGCAACTTACAGTTCAATATATTTGGATTTTTTATTTCTGCTTTTTGAAAAATTAACAGACTCTTCTATCATTCAGGTATGGGAGAGAAAAGTTGAATAAACAGTTCTGAATTCAGCCTCTCTGCTTTGCCTTCTGATACATTTCAGAAAAGAGTGCTTTAAATATGAAGAGGAAACACTTCGAATGTTCATTTTTTAGAAAAGCTGCAATTAGATAGAAAGTTGGTATAGGATAGGAACCTCCATAATACACAAAAAACCCAACCAACCAAACAAACAACAAACCAAACAACAACAACAAAACAGTACGCTAGATGGGTATCAACTGAAATGTTGAAAATCCTTCTAAAGTCTAGTACAAAATTTTTCCCGAATCTTTAAGAAATTTTACCTAAAGCCTTACCCGAGCCCTTCCATTTTCTAAGCAAATTGCATTGTTGGAAAACTCATCCAATGGTAAATTCACAGATTTCAAATAAGATCAGAAGACTGCCATTTTATTCAGAACTGCAAATGAAGAGCTTAATCAAAGTGTATTTATTCAAAATATTTCCCCACTGATCACTTAAAATAGTCCTCAAGACTTTCACAATAACAAAATTGAATTAGTTAGTTTATGTGTTACTGATGTGTCCCTGCTGCATTTTTTAGAAATGGCATAATCATAGATATTGCTCAGTGTTGAAAACTGCTTAAATATATGGAACTATAAAACATTTATCTTCAGGGACTGGAAATATAGGTTTTGGGCTTGGATATTTTTTACATGTTTAACCAAGCCTAGTTTTTCGAAAAATCAAAACCAAAACAAAATCAAAACCAACTAAACAAACAAACCTCACGAAAACACCACCAAAAAATATTCCAAATTCTTCTTTAAATTCAGGACATTCCTTATTTTCTTCCCTAGTAAATATGAATTAAAATCTAACGTTTTTTCCAATAATGACATGCAAATATTTTATTTATGGGCTTCTTCTTTTTTCTTCTTTTTTTTTTTTTTTAAGATGGCATGTCATTTCCATGCAACAGTTGTCTTCTGCATTTGTGCATCCATTTATTGTCAGCTGCAGCTTTCACAGTTATTCCCTCACTCAGACGAGTATATTTAAACTATGACCTATTTATTCATCTTTCTTCAAGGTCTGAATGTTCTCTCTGCCATCTTTATTCATGACATATTTGTGTGTTTATGTAACACACTGATGGTGGTACAGATGACAGTTTTAATACTTCCTACCTTTGCTGAACCAAGCAGCCACCTCTGTGCTATGTTAAAACAACACCTTTGGAAGCAGAGACACCAGAGTGCTTTTTCAGTTTCTGAATTTGAACCAAATAAGCAGCTGAATGAGATGACTGGCTGCGTATAGATATACGGTAAGATAATGAAGACTTTAAAGTTATTAAAATGTGATAGTCATAAGGAGACATTCCACATTCTGCAGGATAAGGCCAATATGGTAGAAAGATAGTCTCTAGCTGTTAGCAATCACAGAAAATGCAAGAATACTGTCCTTTTTTTTTTTTTTTCTGAGAACAAAAGAGTTATGGGGAATGCAAGGTCCTTTCATGTTTTATACTGCAATATGCTAAAGATGTTTGAGTTCTAGTTCTGGCAATCAGACTAAATCATGCTTCCTAACAGATATAATTAAATTGGCCTGGGGCTCTAGCTAGAGAAAGTAGGTTTCATTCTAGGATAAAAATATATATTAATAGTTCTGTTGACAGCACTTAAAATATGATCTATCACTGGACTTGAGTATATAAACCCATAAGCCTGAGAGTATTCTCACATGCTTGATGTTCTTCATATGCCTAAGAGCCTGAGCATGTTGCTGGATCATGACACATATAGCTTATATAACTATTCTAAAAATACTTATAATTGAAAGATTAAGAAATTATATCAAAAGCACCAACATTTTTTGTATCAGACAGAAAATCCACCACCATCAGCTTCTAAAAGCCTCCTCCCAACTTTTCGTTACTTCTCCCAGCTGCTCCCTCACATTTCCCCTCATCCTTCCAGCCTTTGAAATTGCCTTTGACTTTCCCAGATCCATTAATGATCCTGTCAGCTTTCTTTACTCTGACAGACCCCCAAATCCAATTATTTTCAGCCTTGATATCATATTGCTGCTAACCAAATTTGGTTTTGATTTTGTTTTTTTGCTTTGGTTTGTTTTTTTTTTTTTTTTTTTAAGATATTAATTATATACTTTTATATTGATTTATTGATTATTCAAGACATTTCATTACCTTTTTTTTTTTTTTAAATCACTGAGGTACCAAGATCATGGGCTGACATCCTACCAGATTTCTCTCATATCAAGCTCAATAGTTTGGTTGGCCAATTGTCTTCTTATCAGAATTCAGGAAAGGTATTAAACTCTTCAGGCATAATATGTACAGTGAAAGAGCACGTCTACCTGAGCCAAATATACTTAACAATACTTCTCTCCAAAATACAATTTTTTTTTTTGATTCTGTGAAGTAGGTCACTTGGGTCAGATACTGGCTTCTAACTTGGCAGGCTCAAGGATTCCATTAACTAAAACAGGATCAGACACATGACTGGGATTCACATGGTCAAATGTGAAGTCTATAATGTAAACATTTGTGTCTGAATGAGTTATGTTTCTTCATAGTTTGACTTGGAATAAAATTTTATAGTTTAACTGGGAAAAGGAACATGTCAAAGGAGGATTTTGCAAAGTATCTGCCTAAAATAGGCCGGACAAATAAATGTATTGCAAGTATCTAAAATTAGAGGAGAATAATCAATCCCTGATTCTTTAGGAGACAGAAGTAAGCTGTGAACCGTCCATTAACTCAACAGTACTTTAGCCAGGTGGTTGACATACTGAAAGAGAGAAAAATTGGATGTTTTGGAAAATGAAGTCCTAATATGGTCAGATGAAGTAATGTTAAGCAACATTAAGGAAAAAAGATGGTGGGACATACAGATGAGAGGGGACAATCTCATTCAACATTAGATTGCCTGTTAGCTTAGACACAGCTAAAGAGGATTTTTAGCTCAGTTTGAATTGTCTTAAAGTTTAGGCAGTTGTTTAGACCTGTGCTCACTTTTCCTGTACTATTCTATCCATCCCTAATTCAAACTCCATCAGCAATCACTATGCATCACTTCTTTATTTCAACAGGAATATACCAATGTATAGCTTGGTCTCAAGAATGACCATCTCTTTTCAGCCAAGTGTTCATTCCTGTTTGTATCTGTACTGGTTTCAGCTGAGACAGATGTAATTTTCTCCCTGGTAGCTGATATGATGCTGGTTTTTGGATTTAGTATGAGAAGTAATCATAATGAGAAGAACATAATAATATACCACTGTTCTTGTTGTTGCTAAGCAATATTTATACCAAGTCAAGGCCTTTTCAGCAAAGATGGTGCAGATGCACAAGAAGATGGAAGGTGGCACAGCCAGGGCAACTGACCCAAACTGGCTGAAAGTATATTCCATACCACATAATGTCATGCTCAGCATATAAACTAGGGAAAACTAGCCAGGAGATCACTGCTTGGGGACAGGTTGGACATTGGCCAACGGGTGGTGAGCAATCGTACAGTGTATCATTCTTTTTGTATATTGCATTATTATTGTTGTTGTTATTTTTTCTTCCTTTGCTGTCCTAGTAAAGTGTCTTTATCCCAACATTGGAGTGTTACCTTTTTTTCCAGAGTGGGGAGGAGTGAGTAAGTGACCATATGGTGTTTGGTCACCAGCAGGGGTTAAACCGTAACATTATTATACACAGTCTTCTGATTATCCTCAATTATGATAAGATTATAATAATACTACTGTATTTTTATGGCAGCAAACATCATATATAATATCCTTTTAGTAACTTCCATAAAATCTAGAAAACCTTTGAGTTTGTATTTATTCTTTGAATTTGTACTTGTTATTTTATTTCTCCTGGTTCTCTAGATTAGTATTCAGCAACTCTTCACTTCTTAAATGTTGTTTCCTGAATCTTGAAACAAAGGCAGACTTTCTGCTGACTAATGTATACCCCTTGTGGTAAGCTTTTCATCATGAATTATTATACATAAAATGGACACAGGCTCCAGTCTCACATTATAGGAAGGAGACAAATTAAAAAAAAAAAAAAAAAAAAAAAAATTTGTTCATAACACAGTCTTAGCAGCAATTACAGTATTGTTTTTTAATTGGAACATGGGAAAAAATGAATTAGAACCTTAGTTCCACTCCACAAAGCGCACTCAGTTTTGGAAACCAACAAAAAATACAACTGCTTGTAGATGGAAAATAAAATCCCAGGTATTTTACTGTAGAATATTTGTGTTGGGATCATTTTAGGAGTCTTTCTTTGTCAAAATTAAAAATGTATTTTTAATATATTATCAGCTTAATGATGCTACTGGGTCTGTCAAGCAAAAATTTCAAATAGGATTGACACGTAAGTTGCTAGTGCTTTGTATTATTATTTTATTTTAATTTTCATTTATACTGCTATTATTCTTTCATCATTCTTTTGATATTAGTAAGTTTCTCCTTAAAAAAGGAAATGTCTTTCGTGAATTAGCTACTGGCAACCACGAAGCGAACTGTAGCCACCCAGCCTGATGGGAAATACAATAGCAACTGGCAGGATTATCAACAGTCTATGTATATACTGTAATGTTAATGTGATTGTGCAGTAAATAACCACAACTGATGGTTGGGACGACCTAAAATAAATTAAAGAAAAATGACGAGTCAAAACAAAACATTCTTTTGTGTAATGGAACTGACTGAGAAAAGATGAATTATTCTTAAATAATTTTGTAAAAGAAGTAGATTATCTCTACTATCCTACAGCTTCCTAAATGATATGGATGTTTTTCTGAAATTATTTAAATAATCTTACATCCTGAAACAGACTTATGTGTTCATATTTCATGAAGCTAAACATGTAAGCAATTTTCAGCAATATATTATATAGTAAACCTTTTCCAATTCATTCATCATAGATCACAAAATAACAGTATGATCAGATATTTAGTTTTACTTGCCATATATGAAATGAATAACATCAGTAGACAGGTCATCAGCTGTTTGCAATGACTAGCAGTCAGAATGAGGGTTTCATATGAAATTTTAGCATTTTAAACTTGAAGGAAAACTTAGCAAACCATCCATAAAACATCATGCCAGGAACAATCACTTAGACTGAATCTAAAATGAAAATTAGTCCATGAGATTGAAAAAGCAGGTAAATAAAACTGATGTTAGTTTTGTATTTTCACTGCATCTAACCTTTGAGTTGAAGTCATCTTTGTCTACTTCTTTTAATGCTCAATCACTTTGAATTGTGGTTTAATTGTCATTTGAGTTTGTCTGAATTTAAATTGCAGAACAGCGACACTGTACTATCTATTGACTACTTAAATACAGCTCTTTCACTTTTCTTCTTAATAGTTTAACAGTGAGAAATTAGATATGAAGTATAGCCTAATGATCTCTGCTTTGTGTAGCCTAATGATCACCACTTTAAAACTTGTGATTTGCTTTCCTTTTCTCATAGTAGTGGATGGGCTGTTTTTTTCAGAAGTGCACATGTGATTTAAAACCTTTAGTTCTATTGCTTATGCATTATATGTGATTGTTTAGTATTCTTCATGTTTCAATCAAATCAGAACTAGAGCAATAGGAAAAGACATTATGAGTTCATGACAGATTATGTATTTTCAAGTCTTTACTGATGTCATAATAAAACATACCTATGTATCTCTAAAATAAAATAATGTGCCTTATGATGTGTTTGTATTAAATTGTTGCAACAATTTGATATTTCAGGAATCAAAATACTGCTTTTTATTTACCTCCATAGTCTATTACTCTGGAAAAAAAAAATGTCCCATTTTTAAGAAAAATCAGTAGATTAAATCCATCTTTCTGAATTTATATTTAAGGTGTGTTCAGGTTAAGTTGATACAACATAATTTTCTCATATATTTCATGCAAAAGCTACACTTGATCTGGGAAAAAAAATGGATTAGCATAGTACATACAGTGATCAATATAATTATCTCAAATTAGTCTGAAACTAGAGAAAACAATGGCAATGTCTCTGGGAAGAAAATTTTCACTCAGATGAAAAAAAAGAAAAAAAAACAACCCAAAACATACAGGTTGCAAGAATGAAATAACATTAATATGAAACTCAGAAAAAGTTATGGGCTGGTAGAATATAAAATTCTATTTGCAAGATGAAAAGTGCTGGTTTAGGTTTAGTTCAATATCACATTCAGATTACTTCTATTTATGAAAAAAAAAAATAGCCACCTGTCTTTAGTTCTGGAGATTTGTTTGAAAATAGAAAGCTGAAGAATGATTTTCATTACTAGAAGCTGTCTTCCAAAAATGATTACTAATAAAAATATGAAATAGGTTGTTAACTCAGTCCCTACTATTAGTTCCACTAGTGCATTGAAGAGTGACTCTAGGAATCAATGTGAACAGGAAAAAAAAAGAAAGAAGAAAAGTATAGAAAAGAAGAAATTTTTTAAAATTCTAAGAGTACATAGACAATTAGTCAGAAGTATGCCACTGTATTTTTTGAAATAATTACTAAGGACATATGGCACTCTCTGTACTTCTGACCTTCACAGGCCTTGGAGACAAAAAATCTGAAGCACTAGTTCACATCAGCAGCACAGTTTTGCTGCAGGCACTCATGTGATCTTCACTTACTACTTGATGGTTAATTTTGAAAAATAGTTTTAGTGTGTAAAAACTAGATTCCTTTCTGAAAAAGCAAAATGGAAGATGTCATTTGGTGTGCACCAAACATACTCCTACAGCTAATAAAGTCATAATGGTGCGAACGAGTGATTACTCTTTCATATAACTTCAGGTTATGCACATATAGGGGATATTAAGCCCAGGAGACCTGAATAAGTCAAAATATAGGGTGTTTCAAAGAGACACAATTTGAAATCACTGTATCTCTGCAGCCATGAACCACCCATGAATGAAACTCTTACAGTCCATACAGCAGGTAGGTGGAATATAGAGCATTTATAAAAAAGTTACTAAAACTTGGTAGCTCATGAAACCATTTGTAAACTTTTGTGTAATTGTAACATGTTTGGTTCATCTTTTTGAAACACCCTGTAATATGCAGGAGCCACTACAATAACTGTTGCCATTTGCTCATCTCCTCCTTCTGCATTCAGTTTGCTCCTCTGTAGACACAGCCAATAATATCCACCCTGTATCACATTCTCCATTTCTTCAGAAAACAGTTCAAAAAGTATAAGGAAATAGCTTAAGCTTTCAGGCATTCATACCTAGGACTGGTGAATTGTATGGATGTATATGTCTGCTTTAATGTCTATTTCTGTCACATCTCAAACAGTGAGAAAAGATAACGTCAGGTAAGCAAGACCTGTGAGTTTTGGGTCTCAGGTCTCTGATTTCCCTGAAGATCTGGGGTTTGTTAGGTTGTTTGTTTTCTAACATTGTTTTTATATATTCCTGACAGTAACTTGATTGCTTGCTTGTTTTTTTGCTTCACAGTTACGTCTGATGCATCAGAAGTTGTGTGGGAGATGTGCTGTATATTTTCTTTATTTGCAACGTGGCAGCTCTTCTCCACAATCATGTAGCATTAACCATTCCTGTATTTTTCTCACTGTGCAGCCCAGAAAAGCAAGTCTTGGATTCATGCTGTTGTGTTTAAAAGCCTAGAATATGCTGCCTAGCACTGGTATTTGTACAAGTGCCACCAAACCTATCTTGCTAGTGATTTGTATTGAAACGAATCTTGACTAAATAAAATCAGTTGAAATGAGGTTGCAAAAGATATATCCAGGCCTGGCAAAAGAAGACTGACCTTGTTTTGAAAGCATCTTACAAGAATGTTTTTCTTCAGTGATCTGTTAATTTCTTTCTTATGATACATGCTTTTATCTACAGAAAAAAGTAAGCATCTAACATATGACTTCCTATCAGTCTCTGCATACTGTACTAGATAAATATAAATACTACATGAGCATAAGATTTCCATTCTCACACTTTCTCATATAATTTACTAATTATTCTAAACACAATGGCTGCCAGGCAATCATGTAGTTTTTTTCTCTATTGTACTTCTGATTGTAATGTCTTTTGTTTAATCATCCAACATAAAGACCTCAGAAGAGAGATAAATATTTCTACAAATAGTTTTTCTAATACTCGATGTATGCACATTTTTTTTTGAGCATATTGATTGAAAACTGGCTGAATGACCAGTCCCAGAGGGTGCTACAAGATGGCAAGAAGATTAGTTGGAGGCCAGTGTCTAGTGGTTTACCCCAGGGGTCTATAATGGGTCCAGCACTGATACACTAAAGGGTGGTACTACCACCTAGATGGACCTCAGCACACTGGAGAAATGGCCTGACAGGAACGAACTTGGTGAAGTTCAACAGAGAAGAGCAAAGTCCTACACTCAAGAAGGAACAACACTGGGCACCACCAACATATACTGGGGACTGTCCAGCTGGGAAGTAGCTTGGAGAAAAGGACCTGGGGATCCTGATGGACACAAAAGGATGGACACAAAGTTGAACATAAGACAGCAACATACCCTTGCTGCAAAGAAGGCCTGAAATGCACTAGGCAAAACATTGCCAGCAGGTGGAGGGAGTTAATTAACCCTGGTAAGGCCACACCAGGAATACTGTGTTCAGCTCCCTGGTACGAGAGAAACATGGACATACTGGAGAGAGCTTAACCAAGGACCATGAAGATGATGAAGGGACCTCCCTCCTGTAAGGGAAGGCTGGGAGAGCTGGGACTGTTTAGCCTAGAGAAGGGAAGTTTAATGAGGGATCTTATCTATGTATACAAATACCTGGAAGAAGGGTGAAAAGAGGGTTGGAGCCAGGTTCTCTTCAGTTGTGCCCGGTGTCAGGGTCAGAGGCAATGGGCACAAACTGAAACACAGAAGGCTCCTCTGAACATCAGGAAAGACTTTTTTACTGTGAAGGTGATTGATCCCTGGCACAGGTGTCCTATAAAGGTGGTGGAGTGTCCCACTCTGGAGATAATCAAAAGTCATGTGGACATGGTCCTGGGCTCTACATGATCCTGCTGTAGCAGTGGGGTTGGACCAAATGGCCCCTAAAGGTTCCTCCTAACCCCTACTACTGGTCTGGCTGTTTCTAATGATTTACACAAGGAAGGTTATTTAAATTTAAAGTTGATCCAGTTAACTGATGTGGTCAGCTGCTTCACTGACACAGCTTTCCATCTAAAACAAATGCTACTCTCTGGTCCTCTGTGTATTCAGATAAATTCAGCTTTCTTTGCAACTAGCAAGCACTCCTGAATCAGGTTCATCCCTGAGCTTGCCTGGAGCATGGTCCTTGCAAATCTTCCCCGAGCCTTCTCCCATTTTGGAGATTTGTTGATTGATCACAATAGTTCCTGTAAATGTGTCTTGGAAAAAAGTATTTTGTCATAGTTTAGACCATTGACAACACAAAGGACATGGCTTTAAGAACAGACAATGAGGCAAATAACTGAAAACTCTACTATATGTTATAGACATTTGTTTATTTTTAAGTAGACAAAAAATTAAATATACAAACAAACAAACAAAACCTGTCATGAGTATTATTATTGTGTTCTGTTAACATTTTTTCTGAAAACCCAGATATGAATATAATCACCATAAACAACCTTTATTTTTTTCTTTTTTTTTTTTCTTTTTTTTTTGTCAGACTGGAAAAATTCTCTTTCACATCTGGCAATGTTTTACAGTAAAACTGGAAGACTTCAGGTTGTCTTGCACTTTCTGTCATGTCTTAATATGAAGGTTCAGGACTGAAAGACACTCCTCATTTAAAACTGGTATATTGCAACTTTATTTGTGGCTCCATTTTTGTAACATTGCACAGCCCTACCAAAATTTCCACAGCATTTCACAGAATCATGGTAGCCAATACTCATAACTTATTTTGCAAGCTTATAAACTTAATTTACAGGAAATGACAATATGCTTAATGGACTATAGCTTTGGAATGTGCATGAATACATAGAGCATTAGGTATGACAGTGGAATACAGGTGAATCATTCATCTTCTGTTTATTAGCTAAATTAAAATGAAAAATTACTCAGAGTTTTGCCCCACATTTCTTTGAATCTCTCATATTTCTAAAATATATCTGTTTTCAGTATTTTTTCTGCCCTCTTCTGCTAGGTAGAAATATTAAAATAGTCATAAAAATTGTCATTTTGAAAGTCAATAGAACACACTAAACACAGGAAGTCACTTAAATCCTTTAGAAATTTTCTGGTTTATCCCATGTCTTCTTTATAGATTGAGATTGTGTTTGAAAGAATAAGTCCAATGCTCTTTTTGTGTATTACAATTTTTGATGCTTAAGTCTTTATAAACTGCTTTCATCATCCACTATGTACAGTTGACAAGCATCAAGTCAATAGTCTTTGGAGATTTCTAATTATTACCACCCTTTTAGTCATGTCGTGTTAACTATAATGCCTGCAGAGCAGATAACAGTCCCTAATGCAGGGTAGATATTAGCAGATGTAAAATTTCCAGTTTATTGCAGCTTGCAATGTAGATTTACTTTGACCCTTTCAGCCTGGACGTGAAAGAACTTTCTATTAATGGCCATTTACAAAACTCACAGTACTATTTTTGGTTTTGACTTCCTTTCTTACTCTGATTATTTATTATATATCCATGCAACTGCTTTACCATCTACACTCTTCTGGCATTCTAAAATTATGTTATTATCTTTTGCTTTCTCACTGAGAGATATATAAATAAATATAGTGCATTTATTGTTTTCCTAATATCTTTGTTATTGTATCTATACTATTTTATCACATTTGTTCTCTAAATATGTGAAGAGTACAGGTCACAGAACCAACAGATACAGAAGTCAGTAATTTAAGAGAGAAATGAAATGGTCTTGGATGTGGTTGTCATCAATATGGCTGCGACCATGAGATCTCTAAACTCTGAGACGTTTTAATTCACTTTAATGGAAGCAGGGTATTCCCTAATTATAGGAATTCATGAATATTCTCCCAAATGCTCTGGCCTATTCAATGAGATTATTCAGTAAATTTCCACTGCTGCTAGTGAAGTTTTAAGCCTTTGTATTGGAAGGTCTTGCTGCACTCAGGTTTGACTGCTAAAGCATATCCTTAACTTGAGAAGACAATTCATGACTCTGGCTTTGGTGGAACAATTTATATTCTGAAAGATGAGTAAGTGATCTCCACATTGGACTCACAGCTCTTGATAGGCTGAAAGGTTGAAAGGTTCCCATGCAATGGAGAACTGGAAGTCTGTAAAATGTCAAAATTCACTTTTACTTGTTCCATTTGCTCGAGAAGTAGAAACACTAGCGTGATTACTGATTTGGTCCATTCCATGTATAACACAGCAACAATTAAGAAGCAGCACTTAGAACACCAGTTTAAACACAGTAAGACACTCATTCAATATGTTCTCATCCACAATAAAATTTACCTTAAATAAATGACACTTTCACCAAACTGCACAACTACTGCTATCAAGATAGTACACATAAAAGTTTCATAATGTGACTACAATTTCATGAACCATTTAAAGGAAGTGATTCTAAATAACTATATTGTATTGTGCTAACATACTTAGATGGCATTTGTAACACCTATGTTAACCTTGTTTTAACAATATTTATCCCAAATTCCATAGTTACCATCTCTCCACCATCCAATTCTGACATCGAGTTCTGCATCAACCTCAACTGCATCTTCCTTGTTATTAATTAAACACCAGAGAAACACAAGAGATGATAAATTACAAACTGTTGCACATCTCACAGATCAGGAAAGTCAGTAAATATCTGGGAAACATTAAAAAGGGTGTGATGTACAGCCAGGGCATTAAAGCATTTGCTTGAGATACCCAACTCATTAGAGTAAAAGAAAACTGCACCACTAAGCTATTCTCTAGCTTGTGCCTTTGAATAACCTCCCAAATAAATATGTGGAAATTTAATAGACTATAGGCAAAACACATCACCAATAGTACACCCCTATTTAATCACATACCACCATAACCTTAAACAAATGCTAAAAGTTATTAAAGAAATGCTATTCACACATTGAAACAGCTTTTCAGATCTCCCCGTGGTACATTTCAAATGGCACCTCTCCAAAATAAAATGTAGTGCCTTCAAGGACACTCTTGTAGGTGAATCTGAACAACTATAATACACTGAAGTGAGGTCAAACAGACATCTATAAAGCATAAACCAAATAATTAGCCCCAGTTGAGCAACTTAACAAAACAACCACTTACCAGACTCTCACGATCCTAGTTCTTAGGAGAGAGTTTCAAAGCTCCTTTATAAATGCACAAATCTACTGAATACCCTCAGTCACAGACTTGAGATACAGGATCTTCTCTATAGTATACTTGCTCCACCCCAGGACAACCCTTCAGTGTTGCAAGTGGGGTGCATTTATGTCTGTTTCTTTCCGTTGTGTATCACCTTAACATGTCTTTCATCTGTATTAGTATCACTCTTACACTTCATTACAGGTGCCAATCATCCTTTGTACTCAGCTGTCCCATAGAGAAACAGTATATGAAACTTAAAACAACTGTCCTAACTTTATCTCTTTTAAAAATTTGCTGCTTCTATTTCAAAACATACTACAAGTAGGTGAAACTAGAAAGTCATCTGCTTTTTTTTCCAATTGTATAAATTGACCTAAGAAATTAGCTGTTTTACCTATGATCTCATACCCTCATAGATACAAATCACGGTGAACACTGACTCTGAATAACATCACTCATTTTAAAGGTATGGATACTTAATATTTACTTCAGTAAAACTGATTTCAGAATATAGAAAGCTCTATTCTTTGTATGGATTTTAGGCCATAACTTTCATTTCTTACCAATCACTATATCGTTAATGAAAGTGGAAGTCAGGTTCCTGGGAATTTCATGTGTCCTCAGAAATTGCATTGATCTATACATTTTAACAGAGAAATGTGACAAAAATAAATCCCAAAGTCCAACCACTTCAGTTTAAGGCTTGTGTCCTCCCAGTATGCTTCTGCTGATGATGATCCATAAAATGTCTAAATATTTTTTTCCTAAATGTAAACACTTTCCTGGTTATTTTGAGACTGCAATTAGATAAAACCATAGTAAAGTTACTGAGTAAAACAGCTAGCTTCGTTAATGACAAATGTAAGTTTAAAAAAAAAAAAAATAATACCAACAGCTGACTTTGTGGTAGAGAAAATAGTTAGAACAATAGATATTAATGCACAAAACCAAGCCCATAAACTAAGAGACAGAAGAAGATGAGCGTCACTATCAAAGTAATTTCACAGAGTTTCACAGCAATTAAGGTTAGCAATTGATTGTATTTGTGGTATCTGTGTCTACATTGTTTTTTAGAGACCAAGAAAAAAAAAAAGGACTTGCACTTATACCCATGGGGAAGTTTAGAGATAGAAATATTTTGGCTAAATTGATGGTTGAAACGAAGCTTGTATCTCATTCTTGAAACACAGTGCAATGTCCTGCTGAAACTCAAAACTTCTGTGAGTGTGGAATGTTACCACATTTCAGCATGGTTCACAAACTGACTGTAAATGAAATATTTCATTTCCTTCTGTTTGGAGTCATATAAGTTATGTTATTTTGAGCCCCATCAGAACTGGGGTTGGGATGAAGTATTATCATGAGGGGCTCATTAGACTGGTATGTTTAACAACTTTTTTTCAGAAATAATACAATATGAACTTGTGTCCCAAACCAAATTTGTTGTTGGTGGGTTTTTTTTTTCACATCACAGAATTGAATACCAGAATAAGATGATATCACATTTCCAGAACAGCATTGGCTTTCCATTAACAGTTTAAAGAAGCAATGAAACAAGTATTCAAGGTATGTCTATAAAATGTGTCCTTTCGATGTCCCCTTTAATCCTTTTTCCCTGTAATTATGCTTCCACATTTTCATGAACTTTACTATGTGAACCTTCTATAAGACTGTGGTGGGAGATGACTCTTTGAGTATAATATAGGCAGAGATCTGGAGCTGGTTTGAATTACAAGCATATCTGTAAAAAAATAAAAAGAAAAAAAAGCAAAACAACAGAGAGAGAATTAATAGTTGTTTGCCCACCCTATCATCATTTTCTATAGTGCAAATAATTGATAAGATCCCAACTTTCTGTTTAAACTTATTACGCACACACATGTTTACTACACTGTTCTACCTACAGGTATCTTTAATACCATATGTCAAGGTAAAACTTGAAATAAGGTAGAGTTCACGCTTAATAGAGTAAGAGTGATTACCTGAACTAGTATATGATTTACATAACAGTTGTTATAAAGTACACTCCATGTCTCAAATTATTCCTTCTATAAAATCTTTATCATTTCGGTAGTAACCAATGCTGGAAGAGTTTGCTATAATTGATTTTAGACCAATTTGTCTAGTAACCTTAGTTTCTCCTTATGCTAATCCTTTTGAAACGTTCTTTCTTTTAATATTCCTTCCATATTTTTATGCTGAAATAATTATAAAATAAACATTGAGTTTTCAAAAGTTTTCAGAAGATTCTTAAATACTGTAGCGTTTAACTGTTATACGATATATGTATAGTGAGAAGAGGGAGGAAAAGGAAGGGAAGGAGACCGGGGGGAAAGGAGGGAAGGGGAGAAAAAAGTCTTGGATCTCACTGCAGATATGACTCATGATAGGGTTTTTTAAATTACTTTCAAAAAGCGCACAATTATTTCAGTGTAAATAATTAAGTCTGGGGTTTTGGTTTGGTTGGTATGGGGTTTTTGCGCTGACTTTAATTTCAGTAGCCATTTTTTGCACTTGGGTCCAACCAATTATGTTTACATTTTAGTATGAAATTTGTATTTATTTATACTTATTACTGTAACATAAAATTTCTATCAATTATTTTTTATGGTTCCCTACTATTTGCCATAATTAAGGATGTGATTTGAAGCAATGCACAGGAACAAAGATATATTTTCTCATGAAAAGAAGGATTATTTATTGAATGTCATACACTATAAATGTTCAGCATGTTGAATCTGTCTATATATTTAAAAAACTGTTGAGACATATTTTTTCTATGTCCATCCCCAAAAAAACTGTTGAGAATCATTATATGACATTCAAAACTGTTTAAAACAATTTCTCAGAGCACAATGAGAGGGAGAAACAGAGACATTATGTATGTGCATATGAACTGCTTTTGAGACTCTTAACTTCCGCTCGATACTAAAATGAACCCTGAGAGATGAGCCCACAAGAGAAAGACAATTATATTTCATGACAACTTCAGATGTTTCAGATCACAAATTATGTCCTCTTTGACAAAATTAAGCTGGAAGGTTCTAGTCCAGGAGGGTACTTAATGCACTTTAACTGCTAAAGGGTGCCCAGGCCAACTCAACAGACTAAAACCACTCCAGCATAAACTCCTATGAAATGCATATAGCATAGACATCAGATGCTGTGTGAGCTGTTTGGGTCTGCAAACCCACTCTTGCTGGGCCACACAACTTGCTGCCATAAACTGAGCTACAGTCTTCAAACAGACTTCACAAGACCTTACAGGTATAACCTGTGAATCAGCTTTTCTCATTAAGAGGTTTTGGCCCAACATTTTTGAGATACTTGCTAACACAAGACATCTGATCTGGTGGTACAAGAAAGGGCCAGAACCAATAAAACAGGGATATAACCACAGGGAACTTCAGTCACTCACCTCATGTGATTTTTGTATTACCCATCAGGCCAAAACCCTTTGATTCTACAGATGGTCCCATCCACTGATGTGCATTAAAATAATTTGCTTTTTCATGGAACACATTATGTATTTTATAGCTATCTCTATGCAATGTAAAATGGATTCTAAATAAAACTCTTGCTAGAATAAGATGCTTGATCAAAGTAAAAAACATTGTGACTAATACAATTTGGATATCTTTAGGTATCCGATTCTGCATTAATATCCTAAGATCAAATATGAAAAAGTGGGTGAAAAATCACCATAATTTTTTTAGATATTTTTTTGCTGTAAAACTAACTTGTAGATTAATCTGCACATGCATAATGCCAGACCAATTATATGGGTACAAACTTACATATCTATTTATGCTATATCAGTGACTAATTTGTTGCACCTGACAAAAAAAGGGGGAAAAAAAATTGCTAATTTGTGTTTTGTATCACACCTAAAAGGTCAGTGACGTAACTCAGAAATATCAGAAGTCATCAGAAACTACAACTGTCCAATTTTCCATAACACTTACTCACATAAGATTTGTCTTTACAGAAATCAAAATATTTTTATTCCAAGACTCCAAATCTTCTGCCCTGTCAGAAATAGTGAGATGAATTTTTCAGAAAAACGATTAAGGATTTTTATCTAAATATGCTCCTTGCTTTTACCTTTCCCTATGATCTTCCTTCTTGTTTACTAAATTACAGTAGTTTTACTGCTTTTTATATAGTGACAATCTATTCGTCACTTTTAGGTCAATCATATAGGTTCTTCATACTGCTGCAGATGTGAACATGAATACGTTCACTTAATCTGTTGGTTTGAATTCATATCTATATATATTAACTGAACATAAACATAGACATAAATACACATGGGAAACTTAGAAAGATTAGAAGCAATACTTCATTTAATACTTTGCAAGAATGTATAGAATCTCAGTCACATGTTTTAATGACATTTGTTATTTTCTGACTGAAAAATCTTACAAGAAGCGAGCCAATGCATTTTTGAACTTCATGTCAGTAAAGAGTTTATAATACAATTAAGTAAAACAAAATGCAGAAAGAAGTAATCAACATGAAACTACAATATATTTTTAATTATTTCTATCAAATAACCATTTCATATATTGTTCTTTGCTCCTTAAAAAAAAATAAAAAAAAATAAAAAATTGTTTATTTGATTGAGCCTGAACTGAATCTAAGATTTTTAAGAGGAAAAAATGTTGCAGATTTAAAATTAACAGCCATCAGGAGAAAAACTCTAGAGGTTCATTCACCCTCAAAATCTAGCTTAATGATGTCTAAAAAGTTTTTTATCGACAGTAAAAATTCCAATAGAGTTCCTATAAAAAGATTGTCCCCTGAGTAGAGAAGCTATTGGAAATGACAGCAATTAAATCAAGCTTATGAAATATCTAGATTCATTCCAAGGTGATTTTTTTTTTTCAGTTCATATCGGCTATTAAACCAGGTAATGGAAAAAATAGAAGATTTAAATAAATGTATATAGAATTAATAAATTTAGCATTTTCATAAAAAGGATGGGATTTTATTTAATCAGGAAATATGCTAAACATTTTGTGAAATCCTGACTAACTGGATACGGAGAATAAGGAATGAAAGAGTTATTGTGAAGTGCAGTATAGATGTGTAAGCAGTAGATTGCCAATGCATAGTCATACTTACCAAACACAAAATCTTCTATGTTTCATATTTACAAAAGAACCTGCAAACTATTTTAATCACTTGCAAGTGCTCTTTATTTCTTTTCTTTTTCATGTGCCCTGCAAAAAGGCATGATTTGTAGGTAGTAATTTTTGGGTATCTCCTTTAACAACTGTATTATACACTAGTAAAAGATAGCATATTTATCCAGCTTAACAGGCCACTCTGGGAGAAGTGATAACAGAAAAATCCACCTGAAGCAAACAGTGATTTTGATGTTCTATATATGTGAAGCTGGTGTTTGGGGGTTATAAGAAGACCTGCTAAACAGCTTGTATGGAAGTTTATATTACAGTTTAAAAGGACTCTCTTATGTATAAGACTGTCACATAGCAAAGTGTGTGCTTTATCCCTACCTAATAAAAACTGAATTTAGCAAAGCAAAGACTGTAACCTAAGTTATTAATAATTGTTCTTTTTTATAGAAATTTAAGGATGATTTGTTTTAATATATTGCAGAGGTTTTCTTTATGCTCTCAGATATGTCAAGACGTACACAAACATGAGAACTGAAAATTACTATATTGAATAATTCCCTCTACAAATTAAAAAGAAAAATACATACACCAAACAGGAACAAAAAAAAAAAAAAAAAACAAAAAAAACAAAACACCAAGGAACAAGCTACAAGTTTTTGTACTTCTGTTTGAGAGAGATTTCAGCTCTGACTATAGTTTCAAGATAGTTTTCAGTGTAAACTGAAGTTATAATTTCAAGGGAACCTCTTAATCTAACTGCTATTTGCAGACAGAATCTTGTATACTCCTTCTAGGTTGATTTACCAGCCAGTAAAGACAGTTTATACCTGTTAATATCATGCCACTCAAATTTAACTAGTTTTCTGTTTCTTAACACCTGCTTACATAAAAGTCCTTTCTGCACGTAGGTGGAAATGAAACCATAGAGCTCTGTAGTCTGCTGGACCCACTGCACTGTTACCTGGATTGTCATCAGACAGTCCTCCAGAAAGGTCTGCCAGAGCTTCAGAATAAACCTCTCAGCTCCTTGTGGTTTACCATACTTCCAGAAGTTAGTACTCTCATTGTACAGTTTTGAAACAGTAAGTCTTTTTTTCACACATTTCTGTATGAAATCATCCAGGTTTCTTGCTACTGGTGAAGGCTGGACCAGCTGAGTACAAGCAACCTTAGGATTGCTTTGAGCACCAGCCTAATAACAATGGTCTACATGCTTTTTTTGACCAGCAAATCACACACGTTTCATAGAATGCTCTGAATGCTTATTGACTGCTTAAAACTGTAAATACTACAGCTGTAGCAGATGTACAGACATACAGATGTACAGATGTAAATGCTAGACATGATCCATGTCCTATAACTTGCAAAAAAGAGACTGGTAAGGACTCATTGACAATTATGGTCACAGTTACTTTTGTACCAAGAGTTGCAATCTTATTCAGCATAACAAAATTAAAGTGATATTGTCATTAATGAGTTTTAACTGTGCACTCAAGGATTCTCCAAATTAAGGCTGTAGCAAGTATGCTGATTTCTGTACTTTTTTGACATAGGTAATTGTTGTATTTTTTATTTTAAAGTATAATCAATATAGTATCGAGAAATATATATATATGGATAACACAAAGTTAAGATAAAGATAAAAATAAAGTTAACCTGCCACTTTAAATAAGAGCTTTTGTTTGAACAACACTAAAATATTATCAAATAACATGTCTGTAAAATAAAATAAAACATTCTTGTGTATGTATTTAGATATCTTGGAAAAAACCCTTCCATATCCAATGCATTCCATAAGAAAAATCAACATTCTAACTTTCCATGTAACCTCAAAAGCTCTGAATAAACACAAATTTTACTCTTCATAGAATGGAAGTGTATTTCTTATGTACTCTTATATCACCAGAACTAATGACACTCAACATGGAGAAGCTGAAGTACTCAATAACTTTTTGCCATAATTTTCAATTGCAATTATTCTTCCCACATCTCTCAAGCCCCTGAATCTCATGGCAGAGAGAAGGGGAATGAAGTCCCTCTCACTGTAAGTGAATATCGGATTAAAGATCACCTAAGAAACATGAGCCTACAGAAGTCAATGGGATCTGACAAGATATACACCAGAGACCTGAGGCAATTGGCTGATGATATCGCCAAGCCACTACCTATCATATTTCAAAAGTCATGGCAGTTAGGCAAAGCCCCCAGTGACTGGGAAAGGGAAATATCATGTCCATTTTTAAAACAGTCAATAAGGAGGACCCTGGGAACTACTGGTCCGTCAGCCTCGCCTTAGTGCCTGGGAAGATCGTGGAACAGATCCTCCTGAAAGATACGTCAAACATATGGAAGACAGGGAGATAGTTAGAGACAGCACATGGCTTCACCAAAGGCAAATTGTGCCTGACTGATGTAGTGGCCTTCTATGATGTAGTGACTGTGTCAGTGGACAAAGGAAGAGCTACGGATATCACCTACCTAGATTTCTGTAAGGTCTTTGATACAATCACCCACAACATTCTTACCTCTAAATTGGAGAGATATAGGTTTCAGAGACAGACTGTTAGACAGGTTAGGTACTGGCTGGATGGCCGTGTTGAAGAGTTACAGTCAATGGCTCAGTGTCCAAGTAGAAAGCAGTAATGAATGGTGTCACTCAAAGGTTTGGACTGGGACCAATGTTTTCATCAGTTACACAGACAATAAGAACGAGTGCACCCTCAGCAAGTTTGCAGATGACACCAAACTCAGTGGTGCAGTTGATACCCTAGTGGGAAGGGTTGCCATCCAGAGGTACCTTCAGAGGTGTGAGGAATGCACCCATGTGAACCTCATGAAGTTCAAGAAGACCAAGTGTGAGGTCCTGCACCTGGGTCAAGGCAACCCCCAGTATCAATAGAGGTTGAGGGATGAAGGGATTGAGAGCAGCCCTGCTGAGAAGAACTTGAGGGCACTGGTGGATGAAAAATGGGATATGAAAAATGGGACAAGTAATGTGCGCTTACAGCCCAGAAAGCTAAATGTACCCTGGGCTGCATCAAAAGGAGTGTGGCCAGAAGGTCGAGGGAGGTGATTCTGCACCTCTGATCTGCTCTGGTGAGACCCCACCTGGAGTCCTGCATCCAGCTCTGGAGTCCTCAGTGCAGGAAAGATGTGGACCTTTTTGACAGGGTCCAGAGTACACCACAAAAATGATCAGAGGGCTGGAACAACTCTGCTGTGAGGACAGGCTGAGAGAGTAACCCAAGTTGTTCAGTCTGGAGAAGAGAAGGCTCTAGTGAGACCTTATTGTGACTTTTAAATATTTAAGGGTTTATGAGAAAAATAGAGACATTTTAGTAAGGCGTGTAAGGACAAAAATTTTAAACTGAAAGAGGGTAGATTTAGGTTGAAGAAATTTTTTACAAAGAGGGTGTTGAGACAGTGAAACAGGTTACTCAGAAAAGTTGTGGATTCCCCATCATTGCAAGTGTTATAGATGAGGCTGGATGGGACTTCGAGGAACCTCATCTAGTGAAAGATGTTCCTGCCCACAGCAGGGGGATTGTAAATCACAGAGTCACAGAATGTTAGGGACCGGAAGGGGCCTCTAATAGATGATCTTTAATAGTCCCTTCCAACCAAAGCCCTGTGAACATCCTCTGCCTTATTTGGTTCAGAGAAATTAAGATTTTGTACATTCTCATTAAATCTCACACATTTTACCTGAGTTGAAGCTCTTCTCTAAAAACATACTGTTTCAACTGTTTAAGATTTAACACATAATATTAATACATCTTAAGTTATTACAATATTCTCCCATATGATTTCAACGGATGTGATTTGTAAAAATATAGAACTTTTGGCAGTGCTTATGCAAACCTGTACCTTCTCAGCTCACTGCAAGCCTGAGCCCAGGCATCAGTCTTCAGTTTCAGTGCAATGTGTGGCCTAAAAAACATTCTGTATCTTGTTGCTTTTCACTTCCTCTTTTCATCATGGAAGGCAGTTCTTATGTTCACTATCATCAATAGTTCTCTCTTTTTTGTTTTTGTAAATATCTTTAGATGTTGGGTTTTTTTATTGATAAACATATTCATGTTTCCACTAATGTCACAAGAAAACCCTTCAGTTTAGTCTCCAGGTATTCTCCTGTTGTTCTCTCTGTTGTGGTATCCATTTTCTTGGCCTTGTTTCCTCATGTCATATGATAATCAGTGTGCATATCTCATCCACATCTTACAATAGGAGGGAAGTTTAAGTTTATATGGTCTATATAAAGTCACAGAAATAGTCCTTCGGATAACTGAGAATCAAATAGAAAGCGGTTTTGCAACACCCTAATATTTTATTCTTTTTCTGCATGCAGCAAGCAAGCTAAATTTAGCTGACAAATTTGCATGCTGCTGTTATATGCTCATGTTCACATCAATATTGAAAAAGAAGTTGCTATTAAATAAATTTGAAGGAAAAGAAACTATTTCAAATTTTCTTCACATCCTACAGCAGATGTATTGTAGCTTTCTTTCCCTGACAGTCCTTGTTTGGTCTTGTGGTTTTGACTCTTAAAAAATCAGAAGAAAAAAATTGAAACACTAGCACACAAATCTGCTAACAAATCTGTCATAAATTATTTTCTGTACAAATTACTATCTGTTAGTTCAGAAATATAATATTAATACTTTTCATTAATGTTTGCCTCAAGTTTGCCTAGAAGAATCAGGCATTATTGCTCATATGGATTAGTGAGAACACAATGAGAAGCAGAAATAGTTTAATCTTTGTATGTCTACATTATTTGCTTTGATAAAGTAACCCTCTACACATTGAATACTTTTAGCATCACAGATCTCAGTGTTGCCGCTTCCTTTTCTGCTGCGGACACTACTCATCCCAATGACTTCAATAACACTTTCTGCCATGGGCTCATTACTTTGTTTTCTATGAAACTCTTTCTCCCCCTAGTCCAACTTCAATTGAAAAGATATTTCTATCTGCTAAGTTAAGAGCTTGATATGTCTTTACCTGTCATATGTGAACCGCAAGTTACTACACCCTGAATGACTTATAGCCAGCTCAAAGTCCCAGGAGCAAAACTCGTCACAGTTGTGGGTAAGAACATTTTTTTTTTTTTTAAGAAGGTACTATTGTAAAATTCAATTTTTTCTAGAGAGAACATTAAGTTAAATAAATGCCATAATTTAAAAAAATGATATCACATTATATTTTCTCCTTCAACTGCATTTTGTTGTCCGTCATGGTAACTGTAATCTTGCCAAGAGTTCTGCACCTAGAGAAGAGAAAGATCACAAGTAATACTTGGTAGTTGTCTTTAGGCAACTAGACTGATAGCTAGGTATGGGGACATCAGTCTTTTCAAAACCATACAGTATTGTGAGAGGACTTGAGAATAAATATTTCCAAAACTTGTAGGAAGGACAAATTTTAACTAGAAACATCTAGACACTGATTGTGTAGTATTACTTTGTATTACATTAAACACAATATTTCAGTGCTATTTTGTTCACCTTATCCCCAATATGTTTATGCATTCAGTATTTTTCTTTCTTTAAGATCTTTGGGAGAGACACTTTTATTAGGTATGTAAAATGCCTAAAGCAAAAGGTCTTCAAGTGCTAGTACTGCATAAATCACAACAGTTGATGGGTGAGAAAGAAATGCCTTTCGGGGGTATTTAAGTAGCAGCCTGTGACCTCTATAGTTTAATCATTATTTAAAAAATGAAAGTTGTTTTGATTTTTAGGAATAGAAAATCAAAGTTATGGAACAAGATGGAGCAAACAGTCTCCCCAGACTAGACTTCAGAAACAAGGGGTTAAAAAGACAGAAAGGTTAAGAAAGGAATTGGGTTTGGTTAGCGAAGGTATTAGAAACAGATGGGTAAAAAAAAAAACCCACCATGTAGGTTATGCAGTGAATGACCATTCCAGTTTTGATTTGCAAACAGACCAAATCTCCTCCTTTTTGTTCTAAAATATCATCTAGCTGAAAAAAAGAGGCTATTAAAGTGCTAAATTGCAATGTCTTGGTATAGTATGTAGTAATTAATCAGATAGACTCGAAAATGTATTCCAGGAAAAAAAAAAAAAGGACCCCATGCCCTAGATATTGAAGATCAACTATAGACAAGAGTGACTATTTTATAATAGGGAGAATAAGTATTGATATGACAATAGCCAGTTCTATTTTAAAACTCCAAGATCATAGTAATCTATGAATATTCATAATACCATTTTTGCTGTTACTCTAGGGAAATCTTTCCTGGGCTCAAAATACAGATTAACATTGACAGTAAAGAAAGAGAGGAGAAAAAAAAGAGAGTGAGAAAAAAAATAAAATTGTTAGGATAATTTGTTGAAGCAGTATGAGAGAGAATGAAAGATCAGGCCTATCTGGGGAACAATGTAAACAACCTGGAAGTACTCAGTAATTAGGAAGAATATCTACAGAAGACAGAATTTGAAGGCATAATTTTAATGTGAATTCACTGACCAAGTGAACCTGAACAATGAGTCTAAAAATAAGTCAGAACAGGAGAAGCCTAGGAAATGGTGTTTCTGCTTCCTAAATACATATATAAATACAAATATGCAAATACATAAATATATAAATAATATATACATATAGGACTATAAGATTTTTAAACAATTTTTAATCCCAAATGAAAACTAAAGTCCTTCTCCATCAGTTTTATTGAGCTCAGATTTTACATTTGTGGAACATTTTTAGAGTGGAAATGTTTAATTATTCCCCAAATCAAATATTTCACTCTTCTCCATGGATCTGGCTTCTTTTCCTTTCTGCCTGTCAAAAAGAAGGGCTATAATCATTCCCTGGAGAACTGAGAGTGGAGGTACCTAGTGACCTTGGTGGTCAAGCTGCCAGTTATCATAACTGGTATGTGAGGAACATGAGGACTATCCACTTGGGCATCCACTTGGGCTAATTTCTGAAGATCCTTTATTGTCACCAGGAGAGTATAATAATGGGAAAATCTATAAGGAAGCAGGACAGTTTGTAGATAAAGTTCTACCACAGGTGGTGCAGAGCAAAAGCTGCCAAAGCACAAAGCTAAGCTGGTGCCACATGTAACTCATCTGGACCAGAAGCTGCAGGGTAACATGAGCAACAGTCACTCTGGAGAAAAGGCAACAATAAAGTGCTCAGGTGCAATGTCATACTGAGATCCCTGCACGGCACAGGACCAGGCAGGATTGCCAGCTTGTTCAGTGACGTCTTGGATACTTCAGTATCATTGTATTGTGTAGATATACCTTAAGAGACCTGAAAGCAATGGAAAGAACAACAATGAAACGAGCTTTAGTAATCTGCATGTTTGTTTTCCAGTCCAATTTCCAAGAGAAACCATGTAACCTTGAAGAAGGTGAGGAGGATGGAGGCACAGGTGATCTTCTAAATGCTTGCAGTCAGAGGAAAATCTCTGTTAGATGCCATATTTAAGCAGGGTTTTAAATGGAACAGTTATTTCAAACAGGAGCTATGATCAAGAACTTCATGTAACCTACTGGAGATGAAGATTGACTTCATAATGTAAAAGAGTCCCTGGATACAAAGTTACTCTGAATAAGCTGTTTGGCTCTCTGAAGTAGAATTAAGATATTAAAACCTGGCAAGCAACAACTGTCACAGTACTTGATTCTTTGGAGTGATTCCCCAAGGAATTAAACGCTTACAAATGTAACTGGGCATTTTTCATTCTGATGGGCATGTAATATTTTTAAATTTACAATAGAGACCATCTTGACATGTAGTGGCAATCACTGCACTCTCTAGTCATAAAGTATCATGTCATACTGAGTACATTTTATTTTCAGTTAACAAAAAAAATGGCTGAACCAATTCTTGAAGTCTCACTTTATGAATGTGCAAAAGATACCTGCTAATGTTCTTCATTCTGGTACTTTAGAAAAACTGATATGAACCTAATGTGCAGGAATCATCCATCTGCTAAGGTATGATGCTAATAAGAAATAAAGTGATTATATAATGCATACAGAAGAGATCAAGAATAAACCATATGTTAAATTCTGTAGTTCTATTCTCCAACTTTTTCAGAAGGCAAGGTCATATAAAGAAACACAGAAGAGAAACATTCAACTAGTTGAACATTAAACAAGGCTTGACGAAACCAAACCAAACAAGAAACCTTAAGTCTTTAGAATCAATCAAACCTATGTGTTGTATAGGTCATAACTGCCTTTGTTCTGACACTGTCTTGCTGGTATTCAAACAAAGCACACAAGATAGTGACTTGTCTAAAAACCAACAGGGGATAAATGGAGAGACATCTGAATTAAGCAATTCAGATTGATGTATTTTGCTTTCATGTATGTCCATGGAGATTATATTACAGACCAAATATTTGTAAAACATAGCATAGATTTTAAATAGAATTTAGAGGAGATTATTAGAAGCGAGAAGGAAGAAAATCAGCACCCAAAACTGCCTATTTAAAGTCATGGTGTTCACCTCTGGACGCTACAATTGTTAAAAGGGAAAAGCTGAGACAATTAGAGTTGTTCAGCCTGTAGAAAAGAAGACTCCATGGAGACCTTATTGCAGCCTTCCAGTGATAGAGCAGGTTGCCCAGAGAGGTGGTACATGCCCCATCCTTGAAAACGTTCAAGACAAGGCTGGACAGGGCTCTGAGCAACCTGATCTAGTTGAAGATGTCCCTGCTCATTGCAGGGGGGTTGAACCAGGTGGCCTTTAAAGGCTCCTTCCAACCCAAATAATGTCATACTGTGATTCATATTTCCTATGAAAGGCAATAGGACTAAGCATTTAGATTTTCCCATGAAAGGCAAGTGAGCTTGAGGAAGGCTGTGAGCTTGAGTAAAAGATTTGGGGATTTTTTCAGACGTTTTGAAGAGAACTTGTCAAATTAAACTGAACATTGTCAATCTGCATCAGGACCATTTTACAAGGGGTCAAAGTGGAACACATTAGAATCACAGAATCACAGAAGGGTTGAGATTAGAAGGGGCGTTTCGGTGACATATTCTCTAATCCCCATGATTAAGCAGGACCACCTAGAGCTGGTTGCCCAGGACCATGTTCAGACTGTAAACCTGAGTGACAAATAAAGCACATAGTCTACCCACTAATCTAGGTCTTATATTCATCTACAGAGTGTCATGACTCCACGGCCTAATGAAAACTCGAATTCAGCTCCAGACTTAGACACCTGAACTTAAATTTCTACAGACTGTGTCAACACATAAATTAGATGTCTAATCCTGGCTACAGTCAGTAAAGACCTAGTTTGAAGAGCTAGTCAGGAGACTATGTAAAGTGATCAGCTTTAGGATAGATTCTCTGAATTTTGCCAACTATCATGACTAGGTCTTCACAGAGACACTAAGGAAACTTGTAGACACATATATTGCAAATAAATTTTGACGTCCGAGTTCAGATGTGAATTCTAGCTCATGTCTTCTCTGGGAAAAGCTTTTGTAGTTCACTAAATAGTGTTTTCTTTCTAGTTTGAAAAGTTTTACAGTCTGAAGTCAAGATTTGTTTTCTGATTAGGAAAATAAAGGTCTACATAACAATGACTATTAAAAAAAAATAAAAATTTATATGCAAAAAGAAAGAATCTTCCAAAGATGAACAAATACTTGCATGAGCAACACAATTAACTGAGCCATTCCTTGTGAATTCACAGCTTGAGTATGAAATTGATGCTTAATACATAGTTCTTTTTCTCCATTAGTTGACAAACTCTAACCAAATTTCATTATTTTAAAGTAATAACTTTGTGACCTCTGTCACTTTCAAATTTGGCTAAAATTGGTAGTAGTTAATGGGTAAAAAAAATAATGTGATCCGTTAAGTTTATTTAAGAAACCAAAGTAACAAATGAACTTGATAATGTGAATTTCAGTTTTTTATTATCAAGCCCCTCTCAAATAGTCCTTGACCTACTCTTCTTTGCAGTGGTGAGAATTAACTATCTCTTTTTTCTTTTTGCATCTATCTCCCCCCACATGGACATTCTTGTTCTGTAGTGCTGTAGAAGAGGATGTAAAGCTCTACAGTTTTCTCACAGAGATGGTGAGGAATTGAAAAGCAAGCAGGTAGTCAGTGTCTCACAGATTGCAGCTGCACACAGTTTGAAAATACCTGTTTTCATCCTTGTCTTCTTACGGCTTGAATACATATGGCAACAAGTTAGCCTGGGAGGCTCTTACACTCTTAAATGGAGCTTGGGAGTTCTCCTGCAGGGACAAATCAGTGGAAAGGTTTTGCTATGCTAGTGTCCTAGGAAAATATTTGAGAAAACAGAAAGATAGCTGACAAGAAACAATAATTGAGTTGCAAAAATATCATGTCTAATTTTGGAAAACAGCATTTTGAAAATGACAGAAACAGGTAATTTTTCAAAACTTAATTTCATAGTTTTACCTAATACCTTTAGAAGTCATTTTGCTGTCAGTAACATGAGTTTGGGTTCCTATTACAAATGACCTGATATTTGCATTCCTGCATGCAAACCTAACCTCAGTGACATTCATTCTCTAGGAGAATTCAGACAACTTCAGTGAAATGAATGTGAAGAAAGAAATCACTAACTGGGTTTTCAAACTATATAAGAAATGGGTCATGCAAATTCTAGCTTTTCACTAGCTGAAGAGTGATTTGAATAGAAAATGAAAAGGTGATGACAATGTGGCTGTAATGATTTAAAAAGCTTCAGAAGTCTTTCAGAATTTTTTTCATCATGAGCATTATGTTATTGCACTCCCTAAAAGCGTATTTGTCTTAAACTCAAAGGGAAGATTTAAAGATTTCTCTGTTAATCAGGGGATGAGTGCTATGAGCGCCCCTTTTTTTCCTTTTTTTTTTTTTTTTTAATTCCATGAGCTATAGGACAAATAAAGACATTTTTCTCATTTCCTCCACAAAGATAAAACTGAGATAGTGTCCCCCAAGGCATGTTGAAGAAATAGAGACAGAAATTTAGGCCAAAGTATTATCAGGTTTCAAAGCAAGATAGCAGTCAATGTACAATTACCTTTTGGTTAAAATTTTCTGCTGACCTGAGTATTGTCAAATGGATTTTGATAGTTGAAGGTCACTAGCAATTAAGATTGTGTAGTTTATGTTCATTATTCCAGGTTAAAGTATTTGTGGTTGCATAATTCCGTAAATTAAACACTGAATAAGAGTTTTCTGTTATCACAATTAAGATAGTCAGAGATTTTATGGTCATCAGAGCAGAAGTCAATCATTAAAGGCAGTTCGATGGTATATAGCACAGAATTTTGGGATATAAGAAAGGAATCATGGAATCACAGAAATTTTGGCCTCTGGAGTAATCTAGCCCAGCTGTCAATTCAGAGATAAACTACCGTACTGGATCTGGTGGATAGAATTAAATTTCCTCATAATAGCTCATACATTGTTGTGGTTTGCATTTGTGGCTAGAACAGTGTTGATAAGACACCAATGTCTTGGTGCTTGCACACCATCAGGCTGCCTCTCCACCTTCCTTCTCAGGAAGCTATTCCTAAGAAATTGCAACCAAAGTATAGAATCATAGAATCATAGAATACCCTGAGTTGGAAAGGACCAACAAGGATTATTGAGTCCAACTCCTGTCCCTGCACAGGACAACCCCACAGTTCACACCACGTGTCTGAGGGTGCTGTCCAGTCTCTTCTTGAACACTGTCAGGCTTGGGGCTGTGACACTTCCCTGGGGAGCCGGTTCCAGTGCTCCAGCACCCTCTGGCTGAAGAACCTTTTCCTAATGTCCAACCTAAACCTCCCCTGGCACATCTTCCTGTCACTCTCTTGGGTTCTGCTGTTGGTCACTAAAGAGAAGAGTTTGGTGCCTACCCCTCCTCCTCCCCTTGTGAGGAAGCTGTAGACTGAAACGGTCTCCTTTCAATCTCCTCTTAGTCTCCTCTTCTCCAGGCTGAATAAACAAAGTGAAATTAAAAACAAAGCCACTACTAGCAAGCACATAAATGTGTAAGAATAATATATTTTCAGTGCATCTGTTTGCGGTTGGAATCCCATTTCTAAGGGAAATCCTAAAGTCCCCTTACCAAAATTAATACATACAGTTATAATAAGGGAGAGGAAAACAAAAAACTTCTAAGCTATACAAAAAGAAAAACTCTTTAATCTTTAATTTGTTTTTACAGTGGCTAAACACTCTCATAGCCATCTCATATGTCCCCTCAGAGGTGTGAAACACTGAGAGATTTGTATACAGAGCTAAAGTGTGAAGTCTTCTAATGAAAAGGATGGAATGACAGTTTAAAGTGTTTCAAAGAGTTTCATGTGCCTTGCATTTAACATTTCAATTGTCTCATCAGACAATAAGCACCTGTAATTAGAAGATATATATATAGAATATCATGGACACTTGGACCCCAATAGTTATTTAAGCAAATAGAAAAGGAAGCTTGGATTTCAAGTTAATTACTTCCTTTTTTTTTTTTTTTTTTTATTTTGAACATTAAAGTTGTTTAAGGCTGTTAAATGCTGGACAGGACATTTGGTCTCTCATGGAGACATGGAATTAAATTATCTTTTTAACTGTATGCCAATGAAGTGAAAAAAGACAGCTGCTGTATAGATGTCATTCAGAGCACAGTTTAAACTACTCTGTGAAAGGGATACACAAGTGAAAAGTTATAGTGTCAACAGGAATCATGAGAATAGTATAGGCCTTGACTAATTTATGAAACAAATAAACTACACTCTCAGATCAATCTTAAGCATCCTCATCCCTTATTCCGAACAGCCCTTAACAGTATGTGACCTAAGCATTTATGTGCTTGCTTGTTTTTCTGGTGTTACTGAATCTTCTCCACTCTGAACCCAAGACTATTGAGATCAATGGGCATCTTTTCACTGACTGACCCAAGGTTAATGGTAGTATTAAAATAAAGTTTCTTGTTTCAGGGGCCAAATATACCTTTATAAGGGTAACACTATAGCGTTAAGAGATGAAGTGACTGTACAGTAGTTCTTGTTGGTTAGTTTGTGTTTCATTTGGCAACAATATCTGTCTGATTGCCTACAAATATTTAAATACATGTCTGAACATGGTAGTCTTGAACATGAAACATTAAAAGAATAAAATTTATCTAAAGGCTGCTCTGCAGCCTCTGATTGCTACACCGATGTTTGCTTCCACAGAAGCTTTCTTGTCTCACAAACACTGACATCTCTGTTGGAAGTAATTTTTCCCCTGAGCTTGCCAACAGCTTTTAGAAACAGGAAGCTCTGGTGATAAAATTGCCCTGGTGTATCTGAAGAAGATCGGGAACTTTTTAACTTTTTTTTATTTTGTTTTCTTCAAAGAGTTACTCTTTGTTCCATCTGTAATTTAGGTAAGGTGATGCATAGACAATCTATAAATACATGTCTACCAGCATGAGCTGTCACAGCTGCTTCATAAGTTCATCTGGCATGGCACATGTTTGGGAGGCCTAGGGACATACCACAGTTCCAGTCTCATTTAGTGTACTGTACTATTTGGGATGTAGCTCTCTTAATTAAAGTAGGTCTGGGGCCATTTTCAGGGTCTTTGTGTGCACAGAAAGCACCACTTCCAGAACACACCTGCAAATTCACCTGATTGTACTTGTAAGGATAAAAACCCAGTCAAGTGATGTCAGTTGGAGCTAGATTTAGAGTCAGAGAGTAGTTATTCTCCTCTCTTTTTATTTTGAGTTTAAAGAGAGTATTGACTGGAGAGAGATATAGATAAAACAGTGAAGGCAAGAAAGTCTTCTCATGCCTAAATATAAAGGAATGCAATCCTGTGGGTCACATTATAAAGGGGGATTCATAGTCCCATGTAATTGTTAACTTACTTCATCAGTATCAATAGCATCATATCAGTAAGTGCTCGGTGTCCACTGATGCAGGGAATAAGAGCCTTCAGCTATTCTCCCATACGGCAAAGTGCTGTGCTGATATTGCTAAGTCACACGGCAGGCATGATCACTTTACAGAAAGGTGAATGCATTTGAGCTAACAAAGGTCAAGGGACTAGTTGTATTTTTAAAATTTTCTCTGACCCTGGTATCCAATAAATAACCTTTATTGAAGAGAGCTTAGTGCTGGGGACTTTGTGAACAGTTTTGTCAGTTGTGTTGAATTAAACCATAAAGGTTTGAGCTATACACTATTTTCTGAGCTGCAGCTGATCCTACAAAATTAATTTCACTTTGTACCATAATTCTGGCACAGTTTGTATTCCCAGAGTCTAAAATCTTGTGCCCAGAGAGGTAGGTTAGCAAGAATACTTTCAAATGTGCTTTTTTTTTTTTTTTTTTAGTATTAAACATCTCAAATTGCTTAAATAGAATGTGTACAGTTTGCAGCTACATAAACCTTTTATTTAATTAATTATTTAACTTTATTTCTTTAATTATTTCATTATTTCACTTTCCTTTAAAAAAAAAATGTTTAATTTGTTGCTTAGTTTTACTGAGATGTTTGACTTTGTTTGGGTAGGAACGAAGTAAAGAATCTCAAAAACTTCTAGATTTTTTTTTTTAAGCTCATGTTATTTCTCAATATTTGTATGAATCTTATATTCCTGATATGATATTGATCGTATTTCATCCTCTCTATAAGAAGTGATATGTGTCTTAAAAGTTCCCCTCACATTGTGTTAACAGTTGTGGTGTCCGTTTCCTACATTTTTGAAAGATTCTTAGATGACATAATCTTTTCTTTTTGTTGTTTCACACATGGTGTGTTGCAAAAAATTTCAAAGCCACATAGCAGTTGTTGTATAGTATCACCTCAGAACAATCTTGTGTCTACTGAAGTATAACTCAGATCTACTTTCTCAAAAGTAAGAATGCCGTAAAAAAAAAAGAACAAAACAAAACAACACAACACAAAATAGCAAAAACTAGCCAACCAACAACAGCAAAAAACAAACTAACAAAAAATACCCACACTTTCCTGGAAATAAACAGGAAAATATACAGAAAATTATAAATATTTTCTATACATTTCATGAACAGAAAGTTTTCCAGAAAGATCTACTGATTATTAACCTTTCTGATTTCTCAAATTTGCTATCATAAGGTCAAACTTTTACCACATGAAAAGTTAAGGGAATCAAGAACTGCATTCTCACATCTACCACAGTCATTGCGTAGCACAATGAGTTAATGATATCACAGTTTACTGTTGTAAAGATATTTTCCTTACTTTCATAACATGATTTGAAATCTTTTTACTAATAAATGAGTTGCACAATATCTCTGTATAGTTCTCTGTATGATACTGGTGGGAAATATTGCCATGACATCTCAACTGCAGTTAAAGAAAAAAAAGAACAGTGTGATGCTGTGGGGTTTATCCAGAGCAATAAGAAGCCTACTGACTCTCTTAAAATGCAGAAAAAAATGTTGGTCTGCAGCTGCCAGAGAATTCTTTAGCTGAACTTGGCATTAGGCAGCACTCACTCCTGTTCAGGCTCCTGGCAGTTTGGCAGGAAACACTCTCCGCTCTGTGGGTTCCTTAAAGATGTTTTGGGGTATTTATTCCCTCAAAGGTGTGTGCACAATATTTTTATTTACTTTACTGTGGAGACTGTCTACTTTAAGATCTTAGTTCCATCCTTAGTTCAACTCTTCCTCTCAAGATTGGGCAGTCTTCGAGATGAAGAACAGATTTATTAAGTATCACCTAAACTCTGGGCCCCACCCAAAAGTCTGTAAAGAGACCGTAACCTACAATCAATACAGAAGATTATCTTGGCTTTGCTGAATAACATGATACTCCTCCATTTTTTGTGTCAGCACCAGCATATTTCTCTAGGCAGCCCTAAAATCTGAAACCTAAACCAGCCTGGAGTCCCCCAACACTCTGCTGCAAGGTTTCCTTTAGCAGTTTCCCCAGGTTTCTGTCTGGTTTCTTTAACATAAAGATCTTATCCCTTGGGAACAGCCTATTTTTACAGTGTGATCATTTTCATTCTTTTTTTCTTTCTTTTTTTTTTTTTTTTTCCTCTATTTTTCTCACGTTTGCCTCAATTTTCAAAACAGGCACAGCTTTGCAGATTCCCTTTACATCCCCTGTCTTTCAAAGCTGATTTTAAGAGATTTGTGCAGTTGTCCTTGCTGGCTTTCCCTCCGGCTGACAGCCTTGGGTACTTACAGGTTATTATATTTGGGTCACTCCTACTCAGCCCAATAGTCAGCTACCTTTGTCAAACATGGACTGTTTAATTAATTCCCTAATCCCAGCTAGAACTTCACTACCTTATACTGAATACTAAACAAGCCAAAACTGACCTGATGTCTGGTATATTACCAGGTCTTTGAAAAGACCATGTGAATCATTTTTATTGAAATGAGAGCTGCAGTAGAAAAGCACTTCAGATATATTTAAGAGACTGTATATCCCTGCTTTGTCATCCTGATAAATTTCTATTTATAAGTATTCCTTTATCACAGTTACATATAATTTACACTAAGCAGAAATTACCTGCTGAAAAGAATAAAGAGTATCTAAAAGTTATGAAAATGTGCCAGATGAAGTGGGCACAAGCATATATAGCAATAGGTAATAAGTAAACCAAGATGGTTATACTAATGCATTAAAAAAAACGTGATCCTGCCATGTGGAGAAAAGAAGGGAACAATCTTAGGAAATGAACACAAAAGAAATTTGAATGCTGTTGGAATGTAAATATTAGAAGGAGACTTCAAGGGCTAGGAGCTGAAAACCCATCACACTCCCAATACTGCTCCAGATTTAAAATACTGAAAGTAAACTGGTCATTATCCTAAAATGTTCTCTTTAAAACAGTCTACACAATGAAAAAGTCTTGCCTGATTATTTTTTCAGTCAGAGTGAGAAGTGATGCCATAATTTTTAATGCATTCAGTGGGAGTAAAGCACTGAAAAAAACACAGCTTCTAACCAATACAGAATGTGTGATGAATGGCAACATATTTTCAGAGAACCTAAAGATTTTAGGGGGAAATACAGTGAGAATATATTCAGCTCATGAAACAAAACAACCTTGCATTGTTTGATAAAGTCGCAACAACAATACAAGTTGTGTCCAAAGAAAAGGAGCCTTTTTTCTTTAGTGGCAGCCTTGTCAACCTAACCTGACCTACCTACCCTTCCCACTGAAGATCTTTGGGTAAGGTTAGAACCACTGTCAATCCTGTAGTAAGGGTAGCATGCACTTATTAGAAGTGCAGTGTGCAGTGTGCATGCAGTAATTGTAAGTGCAGCATACAGCTTTTTACTGTCTGAGATGGTATTTATGTTAAAATTTCTTATTTACAAAGGCTTTTTGTCATAAAATATTTTTTTCTCATTGTGTTTTTTGGATCCAAGAGAAGGGATTTCTTCACTAAACTTCATTTCATTTATTTCTTCACTAAACACTATTCCAAGCCAACCAAAAGAGAAATGATTGGAATATATAGTGTTTGACTTCATCTGCTCTGTAATTAAATCCTGTCATCCCTTGCCAGACTGACACTGAAGGTACGAGTTGAAGCTTTGGAAGTACTGGAAGAACTTCCATTAATGTCAGTGTTTCACTGGCTCAAACATGCCATGTATTGACCACATTTTCTAGCACTAAAAGGGCAGCCAGAGGTTTTCTTTATCAGAAAGGTTCATTTAAATGTTTTAGAGACAGAGAGCATCAGTTACTAATAAATGTATTCATTTTCCCCTCTTCTTTGTTGTGCTCATTCCTCTGAGCAGTAATTTAAATGGAACAGATGTATAATTTGGGAAGTTTTCCACATTCTGTTTTTTTGGGTTTTGTTGTTGTTGCTGTTGCTGTTGTTATTTTTCAGGGTTTTGTTTTGTTTTGTTTTTTGTTTATTTGTTTTTTGTTTTTTTTTCTCCTAAGTGAAAAATTAAACAATAGCTGCTGTATACAATGTTCTTCTGTCTATATCAGTTTCGCTAAGAATATTAATTCTGCACTACATGTACTGTGAATATATCAAATAGAAAGGACATTTTTTGAATACATGTTGTTTCTGGACACTTAGGCATCTGATTTTTAATCAGATCTTTGTAATAATTTACAAGGTACGCACTTATATCTGAGCTCAACAATGATTCTCACTTTAGAGTCTGTAGTGACATTTAGATAATTTAGGGTGTGATTTACCTCAAGACAAAGTAAACATCTGAAATATATTGGATGGGTCAGGTCCTAAACCATCTATTTCTCTCACAACAGCAACTAGTAAATGGTTTTCCTAGTCTTTCTTTTGAAACATCACTTTCATACTTAAGGTTTCAAATTTGCTTGAATATAAAACTGAATATGATATTCTGAATATAAGTTAATACGGCAGGTTTGAGTGCACCAAGTTTGTGGATGACACAAGGTGAGTGGTATGGTTGACATGGTCAAGCCATGGGATACCATCCAGCTCAAGAAGTGGGCCCATGTAAACCTCATGAGATTCAACAATGTCAAGTGCAAGGCCCTGCACCTGAGTTGGGGAAACCCCCAGTATCAATACAGGTTGGAAGATGAAGGGATTGAGAACAGCCCTGGTGAGAAGGACTTAGGGGTACTGTTGGACGAAAGATTGGATGTGAGCGAATAATGTGCTCTTTCAGGCCAACTGTGGCCTGGGCTGGGCTGCATCAGAAGAAGCATGACCAGCAGGTTGAGGGAGGTGATTCTGCACCTCTATTCTGCTCTGGTGAGACCCCATCTGTGATACTGTATCCAGCTCTGGAGCTCTCAGAGCAGGAAGGACACAGACCTGTTGGAGAGGGTCCAGAGGAGGCCACAAAAATTCAGGGGAGTGGAACACCTCTCCTATGAGGAAAGTCTGAGAGAGTTGGAGTTGTTCAGCCTGGAGAAAACTTCGCTCCGGGGAGACCTTACTGTGGCCTTTCTGTACTTAAAAGGGGCCAATAAGAAAGACAGGGACAGATTTTTAGGAAGGTCTGTTACAACAGGGAAAGGTCTAATGGTTTTCAACTAAAAGAGGGGAGATTCAGGATAGACACGAGGAAGAAATTTTTTACAATGAAGGTGGTGAAACACTGGAACAGGTTTCCTAGAGAGGTGGTAGATGTCCCATCCTTGGAAAGGCCATGTTGGATGGGACTTTAAGCAAACTGGTCTCTTTGAAGCTGTCAGTAGCCACCTCAGCTCTTTTGGACTAGGTGACCTTGCAAGCCAAACCATTCTGTAGTTCTATGACTCTGTTATCCTGCTGAGGTCCTTCTGGATGGTGTATGACTTCTGTTGTATCAGCCACTTCTCCTGGTATTGTGTCATCTGCAAATTTGCTGAGGCTACACTCTGCTCATTAAAGGTTGTACTCCCTCTGATTAGAGTCAAAACATTCTCCCAAGGAACAAGTGATACGATAAGAAGAAATAGCTTCAAGTTGTGCCAGGGAAGGTTCAGATCAGATATTACGAAAAGTTTATTCACTGAAAGGGTGGCCAAGGATTGGAACAGGCTGCCCAAGGAAGTGATCCAGTCTGAGAGTTGGTCCGAAGATGGAGCAGTATTTGCCTGAACATCGCTGTCAAGAACTTAGAGAACTGAAGATGAGACCAAAAGAACCCATGGACAATGACTTAGATAGAGGCCTGAAGAGAAGCATTGTGTTGAACTGTTTTCTCTGATATGGGATGGCTCCTGCTAACCATGGCTGTCGTGTGGACTTTGCCTGCTTCTCCAGCCAAACCAGCCCCCGCCTCCTGAAAGCTATTGTTATGAGGGTCTCTTTGACCCAGAAACAATAGCCATCGTCCATAAGAATGTGTTCTCACCTGCTGTGTCAGTTACACGTGTCCCTCACCTGTTCCTCAAACAATGGCCAACAAAAAGGAGCATGCCCAGAAGCTCGCCAAGGGCCCTGAGGTCACCCAGTGGACCAGAGAAAGACCCCTGAATGTTGGACATGTAAACGCTGGCAAAAGAAAGCGTGAATCTTTTGAGCCTGCACGGTACAAGCCTGGGCTGAGAAAACAATGGGAACAAGGCGGGGGTGAAGCAACATAAAAGGTGACTCCAGAATGGACACCATTGAAGATATTCCCACCAGAGGATCCTGAACCACGACAGAGGACCGGCTGGACTCCATGGGACCCAGAGACCAGTGGGACACTTCTGGAACGGGACTGGTGATAAACGCAACCTCATTTCTCATCTTTTCCTTTACTTTCTCCCGTTTCCTTCCCGTTTCTCTTTCTTACTCTCTCTCTCTATCGCGTGCTGCTTTACGGGCAAATTAATAAAGTAACACTGCTTGATTGAATCATAACCCCTTGGCATTTTGGTTGCCTTAATTTTGTACTCTGAGATCAAGGTAAAAGAACAATCATGAGTCCATTGCCAAACAGATCGTGACATCCAGTCATTGTCCCTGGTGGTATTTAAAAGACATGTAGACTTTTCACTTGAGGACATAGTTTATTGGTAGCCTTGGTAGTTTTAAGTTAATGGTTGAACTCTAGGACTTAGGAGTCTTTTACAGCCTAAATAATTCTAAGGTTCTATGACTTGCCTAAACAAATAATTAAGCTATAGTTTGTTTAGAGAAAGGACAGAGTCACATAATCACAGGATTGAAGAAAAGTGGCAGGATGTCTAGAGATTACCTAATTCAAAGCAGAATTTGTTGAAAAAAAGAGTCTTCTAGAACAGGTTGCTCAGGACACTGACCAGTTTCTAGTATCTCCAAAGATGGAGACTCCACAGTCTCTCTGGACAACATGTTTCATTGGTTTTTTGCATTTGTGTTTGTGCCCATTGCCTCTTGTACCATTCACTAGGCACCACTAAGAAAACCCCAGCTTCATATTCTTTACTCTCTCCATCAGGTATTTACACACAAATGAGACCCCTCTGAGCCTTCTCTTCTCCATGCTGAACAATCTCAGCTCTCTCAGTCTTTCCTCATAGGAGAGATGCTCCAAGCCTTTCATAATTTTTGTGCTTTGTCACTGGATACAGTACTCCAGATGTGTCTCACCAGGGCTGAGCAGAGGGCAAGGATCACATTCCTTGACCTGTTGGCAGCATCCTTCCTAATGGAGTCCAAGAGGCTTCTTTGCCCTAAGAACACATTCCTGATTCACGGTAAGTTTGATATCCACCAGAATCCCCAAGTCCTTTTCTGCACAGCTGTTTCCCACAGCCTTTGCTGGTGCATGGAGCTTGTTCCTCCCCAGGTGCAGGACATGACATTTCTCTTTCATTAAACTTCATGAGATTCCTCCCTGTGAAAATTTCTGTCCCGTTGAGGTCCCACTGAACGGCAACATGAGCTGGTGACTCAGACACTCCTCCTAGTTTTGTGCTGTCTGCAAATGACTGCTCACGTAGGTGCAGAAACCAGTCCACCTCTTTTATGCTTCCTGGTATTTCTATTTAAATTGCTTGGTACCACATATTTCTGGAGTTGCTGTGGAGGATGAACACCTCCAGGTGCTATGTAATGCATACGGAAGGGATTTTTATGTTAACTTCATGATGAGAACACAATGAGCTAGGATTTCAAATTATGGTTGCAATTAACTGATTTGTTAAAGTAAAATAATGAAATAAAATAAATTCTCTTATGTCTAAGGCAAGATGAGAATACAAAGAAGCTCAATGAAGTGTAAGAACTTTCAAACTGCTGAAGCACATCATAACAACTGCAGACAAAAGGTCCTAGGAGAATGCAAGGGTCTTAAATACCACAATAATCAGCACTTGATGGTAATTAAATTAAAGATCAGTGTTTCAGTGCAGAAAATCATTATTACTGTAGTATAAGAAACGTAATATCAGAAACTCAGATGGAAATATGGAAATATAAGTACTAAAACTATACAATTAGGTCTTCTTTTTTGTTTATTTTCCATTAAAAACATTTTCAATTTCAAAGCCAAGTGTATTCACAATTCAGAGTATTAAACTTAAATGACTTTTTTTTTTTTTATTATTTTTTAAACTCCAAGGTCTTGGATAAGTATTCGAGACAACAGTGGCTACAAATGTAATAAAATTAATGAAAGAGTTTAACTGGCATGGATTCTGACTGTAGCTCATGTTACATTTCAAAGACTGCATTTAGATTTCCTCTGTAACATTAGAAATGATTGCAAGTAAAGGAATACTCCAGTAAATCCCAAAGGGAGTTGCTATTTCTGGCAGTTATCTATGGAGAGAAGAATGAAAACAGAAAGAGAGATTTTGGTGAATCCTCATAATACGATGAAGGAGAAAATCATAAACATTGTGATTAATAGTGTGATTCATTCTTGATTCGATTATGATGGGATGGGTTGATAATGACGAAGAAGAGAATACAGAGTAAAAGAAGTCAGGAGTTAGAGAGCATGCCTTGTTTCCAGGATACCAGCTGTTATAGTACAAAATATCTTTCCCTGCCTGGTTTTCAGGCATGCTTTTCTGACTATCACCCCTGCTTCCTGGCAGAGATTGTATCTTTTCTCCTGTACAGCTTCAGATATTGGCATGACTGCTGCCTGTTCTCAATCTGCGAAGCAACTGGATCTTTGTAGACATGGCCGCCATTTCTTATATCAGATTAGTTACAGAGGATCTATCATTGAAATCACACACACAAAGAAAAAATAATTCATTTAATGTCAGATGAAATAGCCTATTTTTTTCTCACACAAATACATGCAAAGTACAACTTTTATATGTTCATATAAGAAAAAAAAATGGCAATGGAGATAGTGAGGCCTTTTGTCAGGCTAGGAAAACTGAAAGCAGAAGTATGCTCATGAAATTAGGAAAAGATACTCTGGATACATTTTTTTTTAAACATATCTTTTACATCTAATATATTATTATTATTTTATTTTAGGTTTAGATTCCAATTGTGGTCATAATGAAATAGACAATGATAGGCAGTTTGCATCCTTTAGTGAGGGCTCAGTGACTGGATATGATTTCCGTATTTTTGAATATTGTATAGTATCCAAAATCTTTCTGCAGTAATAGGATAGGGTATGTGCAGTAGAAGAGAATGTACATGCATTTTTTTCCTGGTAATTTCAGAACAGGGTTTAGCAGGCAGCCTGGAGACTATTACCTGTTTACAGGAAGATTGTCTTCACCCATCAGTATTAGGATAAGCCTTCTCTTGATTATTGGCTCAATCATCGATCGGTGTTTCTCCTTATCAAGGTTATAGTAGAAAACATTTCTGTTAGAATCTTGTTTTGCTTTGAGTAATTCATCTTACATTACAAATCAGGTAGTGTATTGCTGAAAGGTGTGTTTCTTCCTCTACACTTATTTTGTTCAATGAATGTTATTATTCTCAAGGTTGTCATGGAGAAAAACATGTTGAGGAATGGTGCTTTTTTGACTCTTGAAAAACTATTTTAGGCAGACACCAAAAAATACTCCTGTAATCCCATTTTTACTAGTATGGAATTGGGATACTTTTCTGGCTGGAATGCAGGCCTGTGGAAAAGACAAACAATTCCTGCAGTCTGAGCAGTTGTTTGGATGGATCGTTCAGTAAGAGTCATGGACTCCTTGTGTGCTGTCTCCTGTAAAATCCCTGCCTGCTGTGATCTGTGAATAATTTTCAGTCTGTTGGGGGGAGACTACTCATTTATCTCAGGGCTATAGATTTCAAATGAGAAAGGCTAAGAAGAGATCCTTATGACACACAGTGAAGTGCTTCAGTCCTTCCTTGGATTTAGCTCCATGCCTCAAAGAACAGAAGGCACCATTGGTCTCCACCTTATTTCATTTTCTGCTGTGACAAGTGAGGATATATTGCAGTACACCATATAAGTTATTATACCTAATTTAAACACTGGACATGGTTGTAATGGAAGAGGTGCCAAAGGCTGCTGTCATCGCTCTTTCTTCATGTGAGGTTGGACCATGTTGCTTCTGCTCCTAAAAAGCTGTATCTAATCTAGCCTTTCAAAAGCAAGATGCTTATTGCAGAATTTTTGTTAATTTCATATGACTCCCTGCTAAACAGTACGATTTTGTGAATTTCATCTCTCATAATTGCTTTTATATTTACTGCTTACACTGAACAACGTGGCTCTGACAGCTACAGTGTTTTGAATTTGATTATCACAACAGTGAGTGATGCACAATAACATAATGTACTGATGTGCTATTTAGAAGCAAAGGAAACAAATAGTCAATTGCCAGTAAAGAACTAGATCCACTCAACTTAATGAGCAGAGTCACCAAGGTAAATATATGGTGCTCTGCAAATGCAAGAGAAAGCATATGTGCAAAATGTGATTTTTCTGTTAATATACATAACGCACACAGGAAAACACACTTATGAAATATAATACTAATACCAACATCCTTTTAAAAAATTGACATTAAATTATATGTTTCTACTAAGAACAAACCTTGGTAGCCTTTGGTAGCCCTTTCAGTATTTCCCAAAGCAAAAATAAAAGCCAGCAAAGTCTAAATGACATCATCAGTTGAGGTGGTTGTAGATGCATTTTAGATTTCATGGGCCATTCTGCGCATGCAGTGCTCTATAGGCTAAGAAAACAAGGAAAAGTGATGCAGTAAGAAATCTCTCTTTCTGTATTTCTGACAGCTAACTTCTTAAGGCAAGTGTGTATTTCTGGCACCAAGTTATCAGCTAAGTAACCAGAAGCATATTGTGTATCAGTATCCCCTGGGTTTTTGGGGATGTTTGTTTTCTGTTTGTATTTTTCGTTGTTGTTGTTTTGTTTTGGTGTTTTGTTTTGGTTTTAATTTGTTATTATTATTTTTACTGTGTGTGGGGGTGGGTGTATTGTGGAGTTGTTGTTGTTCTTTTTGGTTTGGGTTTTTTGTTTTTCTTTTTTGTCATTGTTGTTTTTCTTTCCAGCTGTATTTCCAGATTGAAATGGTCTCCCTATCAGCCTTTTGCTATCACAAAGTTTTCTTCCTTTTTTTTCACTTCTACACATTTTGTGAAGATGTCAAACCTATAACTGTATTAAGATCGAGAACACCTAGAAGATCAAAACTGTTAAAGGAGATAAAGGGTCTGATTTATGGAACCTCATTAGTTCAAAAAGTGAGCTAAGATCTGATGTGTCACTTTGCCTAAGCTGTGACATGATTTATTTATTTTTTTTTTCCTGGCCCACAACTGTAGAAATCTACAGTTTTATGTTAGAAACACTTATGGCATGTGAAGTTTTCTAGGATTTAACAGCACTTGCATAGCAGCTCTCACAATTACAGGTTTCAAATTCTGAACCTAAAATTAAAAATAATTTCTAGATTTTCCATCTTCCATTTTTGGAGGAGACCCTAGATTAAAGATGAGGCCCTGAATGTGTAGAAAAGCCTCCCAAAAAATTCTGTGAGAACATAACACTAATAGAGGTGAGGTGAGACGAGATGAAGCAAGACAAAACAAGACATCAGAAAATCTTCCTAGGAATCTATCCTCTTGGAGAGCTTAAAACCCAGTTTAATAATGTGTTAAAAATGGACCTTATTACTCTACATTTTTGCAGTAGCAAATGGTCCAAAAATATACAGATGCTTAGTTTTATTGTAGAAGCAATTGATATACCAGAGCATGGTATATGGAAATACATATTAAATCAGAGTCCTATGATAATTCAGTTATCCAAACACAGTCTAGAGTGCGAAAGGATAACATTTCTTCTTTGAATTGGAAACCATTTACAGGAAGATTTTAAACAAAAAAACAGAAAGCAGCAGCCTAATCCTATATTAAGGCATAGACTTATACAGCATGTGTCTTGTTTTATTTTCCAAGTACATTGCAAACTGCCATAAATCTACTTAAGAATGTTGTGCTATGCATTATCAGTATATACGTTAATTCTGGATATTCGTAAACATTTTCCCTTTGAACTGTAGTATTACCTGTTATTGTTTAATGTCAGATTTTTCTCTACTGTAAATTCATTAAAAGAGTATTAAGCCCTTTCTCTTTTATTTTTTAAATATATATAAATTTAATTAGATAGCAGCAATTCTATTCCATTATAAAATCTGAAGATTGCTTCCAGCTTCCTGAAAGTGAACCTCAGTTGTCATTATTGTATTTGAATTTCCTATCTGTTTTCATTTTTCAGTATAGCCAGATAGACAAACAGCTTCTAATTTGCATTGGAATTTTTCACATTGGCTTTAAGTTACATTATTAAACTACACTTCGCTTTTCATCATTGGTTTATGATGTGCTGTGGCAATATTTAATATCCTCATAGACAAGCCAACAAAGTATGGGTTAGATAAGTGAACAGTGAGGTGGATGGAAATCAGCTGAAATGTCTGGGCCTTGTGATCACAAGCACAAAATCCACCTAGAGGCACTGTCACTAGTGGTGTGTCCCAGGATGTGACACTGGGGTCAAGACTGTTTAACATCTTCATTAGTGACCTGGATGACATGGCAGAATGTACCCTCCGTAGCTGTGGAACTGACACAAAACTGTGACGAGTAGCCGATTCACCTGCTGGATGTGCTGCCATTCAGAGGGAACAGACCTCCTCAAGTTTCTCAGAAGTTTCCAAAAGACCTCCTAAACTCCCCCCAAAACCAACCAACCCACCAAGCAAAACCCCAATAAAAGTTTAGAACTGCTGTTGAATTCTCATTTTCTCATATTCAGTTTTCAAGTTTACTTTTCCATAGTGAGTAGCATTTAATTTTCAAGGCAGTTATGATTCTTTCAGAGTCAGACTTGAACAGCCTATGTTTACTGAATGTTTTATCTGTCTCTTGCCTAAGCAATAGGTTTTATAAGCGAAAGTAGAGGTTTCATTAATTGTCCCTGTAATGCTGTGCTGATTTGTGGGTCATTACCTTGTTATTTTTACTCCAGAAAAGCAACTAAATAAATAACCATGCAAACTTAAAAGGTGGAAAATAGTTAAAAGTCTTTCTGATTTAGAAGTTGGTGCAGATGCAGATGCAGATGGTGACTTTATTTATTCTAGATATCATCAAAAAACAAGAACAATGTAAACTCTTAAGAGTAATGTCAAATAGAGAACATATTTTTCCCTGGTAGAACGAGTTAGAGAACAAAGAACTCACAGATCGTATTCTATTATTAGCATTCACTGGTACAGCCTCACCTGGAGCACTGTGTGCAGTTCTGGGTGCCACAGTATAAAAAAGATTTTATGTTACTAGAGAGTGTCCAGAAGAGGCTACAAAGTTGGTGAAGGTTTTGGAGGGGAAGCCGTATGAGGAGTGGCTAAAGTCACTTGATTTGTTCAGCCTGGAGAAGAGGAGACTAAGAGAAGACTGAGAGAAGACCATTGCAGTCTACAGCTTCCTCACAAAGGGAGAAGGAGGGGCAGGCACCAAACTCTTATCTTTGGTGACCAATGACAGAACCCAAGAGAATGGCAGGAAGATGTGCCAGGGGAGGTTTAGGTTGGACATAAGGAAAAGGTTCTTCACCCAGAGGGTGCTGGAGCACTGGAACAGGCTCCCCATGGAGGCGTCACAGCCCCAAACCTGAAATGTGTTCAAGAAGAGACTGGACAGCACCCTCAGACACACGGTGTGAACTGTGGGGTTGTCCTGTGCAGGGACAGGAGTTGGACTTGATGATCCTTGTGGGCCCCTTCCAACTCAGGACATTCTACGATTCTATGATTTATGGCTTTGGGCTTACTGTTTCCATGGTTTGAAAGGATAACTATTTTAGTTATACTTCTCCAAGGATAACATTCTGATAGTTACTTTTTTTTCATGTGGAACAGTTAAAAGAACTGATGCACATATTTGCCTGTGAGAAAAGCTGAAACAGTGGAATGCTAGAGCATCCAACATAGTTCTGTTTTATATAAAAACAACAACAACAACAACAACAACAAAACAGTAAAAAAAATAATTCTAGATAACCTTTTCCATCAGCAAACAATTGGTAATTTGTAAAAGAAAAAGTAAGGTTTTTGTGTTCCTGGAATCTCTAAACCATTCTTAGACAAGACTGTCATGTCTGTGATATAGATTTAGTGAAAAAATAAAGACAAGTGTTACTTTGTAACTTGAGGTAGTAATTAAAACCAGAATAAAGGTCTTTGACAAGGTGTAGCAATCTGTTTTCATAGTAACTCCTAAAGTAGATTTAGGCAAATACAAATCATCCACAGGAGAAATATGACATTTCACTTGCACATGTGATCTTCCACTGTTTACAATACACAGGTTGTATATAGTATGACTAATCAAATATTCTCTTTAATAAA